>NC_135309.1:6289858-6597935 GCF_048772815.1 Callospermophilus lateralis | reverse complement strand
GGGATTCTTCTGTCAAAATAAGCTTGATTAAAAATGTACATACATTCAGGTTCACTTTTGTATCATCAATGAAAATCAGTTAGTTTTGTCAAGTCGAAAACTATGTCCACAATTACAGTATAATGTAAATAGGTACACGGTTCTAAAAATTTCCTTATACTCACCTACTCGACCACTCCACCCTCAAATCACTGATTTTTTTCACTGTCTTCATTTTAGTTTTTAATTTTCTAGCTTACATAATATGTCACTAAATACTTTATAACTTGTTCACATTGGTTCTTTATCTTATATTCATTGCATATAACCACCACCATTTATACCTATTGAAGAACAGTTTTATTCCTTCAAGTTTGAGGCAATTATGAATAGACTATGAATACTCAATCACCAATTAATAATAAGAATGTTGATAATATTCATAATACTAATATAAATGTTCAAATTAGTGACGTTTATAAAATAAGAAAGCTTTGCCAATGTTCTTATGCAATTTTTCATGTGGACAAATTTTCACATTAGGTGAATAAATACCTAGGAGGAGGTTTTTTTTTTTTTTCCATAAATGGAGTTGGTGCTTATTCTGGTTTATATATCAGGTGTCCCCCAAAAGCTCCTGTTTAAAGCTGGAGTGTTCAGAGGTGAAATAATAATATTATGAGAGCCATAGCCCAATCAGTGGATTATCCATTGATGAGTTCATAATTTAAATGGACTAACTGGGTGGTAATTATGTAGGTAGGGAGTGGCTGGGTAAGTCACTTGGTGTGCCTTTGTGCTTGATAACCTGTCTCTGGTTGTTGTTGCAGCCCATGCAACATTTACTCAGTTTCTCCCCAACCTGTGCTGATCAGGGGACTGGAAAATTGACAGGCACAAATATAGAGAAAGCAGGACTTGCTTTCTGATGGGAGAAGACTGGCCACAAGCAAGCTTCCCACTTATATTATATAGGTTTAAACATCTTTTTTACTGTGAGGAAGCTTCTTCAAGATAAACCAAATGAAGTCGTGGTTAAAACAGCTCAATTAAAGCCTAACATCTTGCGCTCACAATTCTCCACCTCTGAGCAGCTGGTGTTTGAATGCAAGGCCATGAATCCAATAAATTCTGTGAGCTGTATAGAATCCCCTTTGAAAAAGGCATCACCATCAACTAAGCAATCTCCATTGGTGCCTTTCCACCAAGAGTTCTCAGAAGGGCATGTTCATGGTAGTTCTTTCTTATCCATTTTTGTTCATAGTTTTTTTTTATAATTTGAATATTAATTTCCTGCAGGCAGATTTCTCTTAATGTGTATATTTATCCTTCTTGGCTCCTCTGAGCTGTAGTTTAGTGTTTGTCAGCCATTTGGAAAGTTCTCTGCTATTGTTACTTCAGATATTTCTTTTGCACTGTTCTTCAATTGCCTCCTTCGCGTATTTTGATAGCATGAATGTTATTACTCTTTTGAAATGGTCACAAATTTCTTTGATGACATGTCCTGAGGTGTCCTCATCACAATCATTCTTCTTGCAGTTAAGTTTCATAGTTTCTGTCGGGTAATCCTTAAATTCACTGATTCTTTCCTGGGATGCCTTCTGTTCATTGATTACCACATAAAAAAAAGTCTTGGTTTTTACACCGTGGGTGATTTCTAGAATTTCCTTTTGATTCTTTCTTAGAGTTATTGTCTTGTGGTTTATATGGTCCATTTGTTCTTACATAGAATATATTTTTCCTTTAAACACATAAAATAGTCATCCCAGTTGTTTTAAATTCCCTGTTTTATAATTCCTACCTCTGATTCATGTCAGCTTCTTATTCTGATGGTCTTTCATTTTTACTTCAAACTGTATTTCTTGAGTATGACACATAATTTTTTTTTGTTGAAAATGGAGTGCCAGGTAATGAGGGTGATAATAATTGAGACAATGAGAGTTTTAATGTGAGTTTTAATGTTAATCTGGCTAGGCTTTGGGCTCTGTTTAACATTTGCTATAACCATCAGCATCAAAGGATTCTAAATTCTCTTATATTCTTGTATTGTTCTCTTCTAGTTTCCTTGTACTTCCTTAAGAACTTTTCCTCAGATAAAATCTGCCTCTTGCTGTTATGTCAGCTATAATCCACTGCTACTATACTAGAAGTCTGCTGGTTTGACGGGAAGTTGTGAGAAAGGGACTATTGTACAATCTGTCAATTTATTTTTCTTGCTGTAAGGACATGAATAATGACTTCCTATGTCTTTCCATGTTAGAGCTGAAACAGAAGTCTTGACTTGTTTCAATGGGAAAAGTAATGCTGGGTCCTGTTACTACATTTAAGAGAAAGAATCTAGGCTTGATTGTATGCATGGATGCCTAAATATGTATGTAGTTTATTGTGTTTTTTTTTCCCTAAAACTTGGGATGCAACCATTAGTAGAGTAAAATAATTTCAGACGAATTATTAGAGAATTACTAAACCCTGGCATTTTCAGGATAGATTCTACTAACCATCTCAGTTTTCTAGGTGGTTCCTCCTGTTGCACCTATCTTATCTACTTCTGCTTCTCCTTTATTCCTGAGTCCCTCTCTTCTCAACACTGAAACTTATTTGTCCTCTGTACTCTCTTTCCCCCAACTCAGGTCCTTCAGTGACTAGCTTACACTTGTTAATTCTAAGTATTACCTCTTTTTGTATTTGGTTATTGATTCATTGAGAATTTTTAAGCACTCCTTTGGTCTTCTCAAAAGAAGAACCCACTGTATATGTTTGTCAAAGTAACAATCATAGCTGTTGTGATCACTGGTTTTATTTCCCATGCTTTCTATGAGAACAGGGGTGTTTGGGGCATGATGTTTTACACTGTGTGGGTATTCTTCCAAGTACATGGTTCCAGGATTTCAATACATGTTCTAGGTGGTGCTACTCAATATGTACTTCTTAGATGGACCATCTTTCCCAAAATATTTGTTCCTAATTAGTGAAGATGTAAGACAATTAGAGTGTGAATCTGTTTATTACATTTATTACTTCAGCTAAAAATTATTTGAGGCTTCTTAAACAAGGATACAGTACCTTACATTTTATTCTTGGATAAACACTTTAGTTAGCACTAAAAGAAGAATAGCACTTTGAGTAGCTATTCTAGGTCTACAGACTCTATGGGAAGCCCTCGAGGTTACAAAACTAGACAATCCCTGAGAAGTATCTCCAGGTAGTGAAAGAAAAAGAAGTTACTACTTGCACAGTGGAACTTCCCCAAATTCTTTCCTGGATCTTCTGGAATACATTTGAAGAAATGCATTCAACAATGATATATTTAAAAGAAAAAACAACAAAACATGAAATAAATTCACAGTAAACTAAAAAAAAAAAGATTTTGCTTTGGTACCATTAGTTATAAAGAAACAAAAATCCTTTTTCTATGTATCCTCTGCATTTCCCATAATCTCTCTTCCCTCTTAGTTTTGTGCTCTTTGAGAAATAAAACTTCAACTAGCAAGAAGAGAGAAGCAGTATATTTTTAAAGCACTTAGAAAGTTGCTGGATGTTTGTAATTTAATTTTTAGGAGCTGTAAAGTAAGGTAGAAAATAGGTATTATAAAGTGTCATTATGGAAAAATTACATTCTGATTAGTTAACAGCTCTGATATTATTTGAGATTAGATCAAATTTAGGCAATTGAATCTTTTTTGTAATTCTAGAGCATTTTACTAGGTTTACTCAGAGAAATTTCACTAATCTATTGTCAAGGGATTTAAGTCGCCTCTTTGTATACTTATGCAGCATGCTCAGCCTTCAGGAACTCTGAGAGGAGAACCATTTCCATCATCTGTCTCTCATTCCTCAGTAACTTCCAGTCTCTCCCTCTGCACTTACCCTGATTCTAACATATCCTTGGTTAATAATTTGCTTATGAGAAATGTTTAAAATTACTCTCTATGTATATTACTTATCTAATCCTATTCTTTATTTGGTGAGCAATGAAAATAAACTTACCAGGTGATAAAAATATCTACAAAATGTTGTTTTAAATTTTAAGGAAAAGGCATAGTGCTTTGGATATTGGTGCTTATTGTGTTGAAGTTTTAACAGATTTCTGATTTTGAAAAGTAAACATATTTAATGAGATCAAGAACAGGGATCTAAGACCAAGAATTTTATTCTATGAGCGTTCACAGCTAGTATAGTTTTAGAATAATATTACCAATCCTTTAAATTATTTTATTTCCGAATGGTAAGAATAGAAAATTTTATTTCACAACAACTTTAAAAGTTTATGAGTCCCTTCATCATTTCTCATAAACATATTTTTTCTTTTTAATTATGAAAGATTCTTAATTGTCTATAAAGAAGCTTAAAACTGAAAATTACTTATCTATGCTTGAGTAACTGAGTCATATCTTGTTGAATTTTTCAAATAGTCAACTAATCCCTTGATTCTTTCACTTTTGTTAACTTGAGAAAATATTAGACAGATTCATACTGTTTTATAATTTTCACATCATATTTCTTCTAAGTAAAAATCAGAGATATCAAAGTAGTCAACAGGTAAATTATAAATAAGCAAACACATAAGCAGATAAAGTAAAATGAATATGAAGGAAGCATATATTTACTATATTTTGATAGTTATTTGGAGTTATTTCTCTATTTGGAAAACTGTTTGGAAGTTATATAGCCCATCTACTCCTTAAGATACTGAAGAGCCTATTAAGTATCTTAAATTTTAAGCCTATCCTTAAATTTTTACTAACAAAACTCTATCGGGTCAGCCAATATTCTTGACCTATTTGTTCACATTTCTGCTTGATAAGGTAAGTGTACATTAAAAGAAATTATTTAAAAATTATAACTAAATTAGTCATTATTGAGTTGAAACTAATGGGAAACTGCCAAAATGTATTCCACAAAAGCCAAAAATATTTCGTTTAGACTTTAACCACATTTTTGTATCCATACTTCCCTCATATTATGGGGTACTTCTTTATTTCCTTCTTTTTTCTTTTCTAATTTAATTTACCATGAACTTAGGTCCTTACATCTTATAAAGTAAGAATATGACTTATCATGAAATAAATAGAAGTTCTAATATTTCTGATTAAATAAATCCTTATCCAAATGGAAAATAATGGTAGGAAAATGAGGGGATACTTTAGCAAATGTAAAATTAGAACACAGCACCAGACCAAAATTCTGTGCATTTTCTACACATGGACACGTGTATATAAGGCAAAAGGTGGGGGTGGGGGGGTGCCAAAGGACAGTCAGTGTAGGTTATGAATGATTGACTTGGGAAGATGGGGGTTCAGTCAAGAGGAAATAAAATATTAATACCTTCACAATGTTTCCCCTCTTCCAACCTGTTGTCACATGTCTCCAGGAAATTGTTCCTCCCTCAAGAAGTTGTTGTGAATGAGTAGCCCTGGGTAGTTACCCTTCTTGCATGTACCCCTGGGCAGCTTCTTTCCACCTTGGATCACACCACCTTTTGGGTCAGGTAGGCAGGTTGGGAGGTGAGAGCATGAGAACAAAGGAGACCTAAAATGTCTAAAACTGGGAGGACACCTCCACTTCCTGAGGCACCAACTTGGATCTCCTCCTCTGCAGAGGAGCCTCTGTCCCTTTCTCTGTTCAATCCTTTAAATAAAACTTTTTGTTCTTGCCTCCGCATTTGTAGGGTGTGCAACCTTGAACAATGGGAGACGGGACTTGAACCTGATTCTCAACCTTGGTAACATCTCATTTCACTCAGCACCAAAGTGTCACCACCATGCATTAGCAGTCAGTCTTTTCCTCTATAATCTATAAAGAAGAAATTTTCAGCAACTTTAATTTTAGAGAAAAATGTCCCAGTGTTCCTTGTAACACTTTTGGAGGCATAGAAAAGAGCTGGGTTTAGCCAAGAGGCTAAGAGGATTAAATATATAGGGGTGAAAAAGCCTCTCTATGTCTCTCTCTCAATTTCTGTTTTCTTTCTCTCCTCCTCCTCCTCCCTAATTTGAAGGATTTCTACTTGCATGAAGCTAAAGAAAGAGAGGTAGTTGATGCGACAGAACCAGACAGATTATGGGCTCAGAAAGAGAAAATCAGATTGGAAGGGGCTAAAGGTTAAGTGGACCGAGCCTGTGGTGTTAGATTGCCTAACATTGCTAACAGCAGCCTGGACAGCGCCCCCAAAGGTCCTAGCTCATTGCTCCTGTTTAGCAAGTGCTTCCTTTAAGAGCCATCAGGACCCAACTTCTTCAGGGCACATTAGTCCTAATTAGTCTGCAGGACTTCAGCCTTTGCTAGGGCTGGGTTAGCATTAGCTGTCTTCTGCCTCCAAGGTCCTCCTGAGCCCAGAAGCACCCTGAAAATCTACAGCTTGCAATGATGGGGAAGATCACACTCTGCAAGCATATTTAAGTGTGGTCACATAGGATGTTTTCATTGAACCCAGTTCTTAAGAACAGCCTCCAAACTCTCTCTAAAACCCTCTATATACAAAACATTGAGACACAAGAAAAATTGTGAGAATTAAGGAAAATAAAAGTTTATAATTCTTTTTTTGTTCATACCAGTTTGGAAAATGTCAGGATATTTGCAATAAATATAAGTTTTAATATGCTGACACTTGCCATGAATCTCAGGAAGTTTGAGAAAGGAATGGGGTGCTAGACATGCAGAATTACAAATGCATTTTACTATAAAGCATTTTGACTGTTTGTTTGTGTAGAGCATTTCAAAAACTTGTTACAGGAATCATTAGAATATGTTGCCTATATACTGTGCTTTCCCTCCTTGGAGAAGACTCACAGAGACAATTTCTCTGTGATTGCAACACTGAAAGTGCTGACAACGATCCTGTTGTGTTTCACACACGCCCAGGAAAACTTACATCTAAATACATATGCTTCTAGCAAATGCATAATTCATGTGGTCTAATGCTAGAATCCTAACCTTACCCTTTCCAAAATTGCATTGCTTTATTTTACTTCAATTATCTTCCATTGAGGTAATTTGTATATTTTTATTTTTATTTTTTTAATTATATGGCATTCTTGTGAGCTAACAGATAGTCCTGCGGGGAAAAGGCTTGAATAAATAAATAATAAAAAGAAACAATATATAAGTAATACATAAACAAGAAGATAAATTTTGATGTTGTCATGTATTTTGTCAGGGTTTCATTTAAGTTAAAAGCTAACAATCATTCTTTGAATTCAGACCTTGAGATAAAACCAGTGTCATTTGTTTTGCTTCATATAAGTGAGAAGAATCGTTTCTCTTTTCCAGAAAGTTTTATTATCAGAGCTATTTGATTTCTTTGCATTCCCCTTTGTGTTTTATTCTTCTTTATAGTTGCTATATATGTATGAGCATCAAATAATATTTTTTAGCAATATGTTTGTGTCTTAACATTTTTGGTGAGCTGTATATTACTATATTTGATGTTACACAAATGTAATAACTTTATACTGATATAGAAACTCTTTTTCAAATCTGAGTCTATGTTTTCAATAATAGTGACACCCATAAACCAAAACAATTGTAGCTATGTGAAAAAATGAGTTTATTTCCAGGTAATGCATACCATATTAAGAATATCATTTATACCTGGCATTATGGCACATGTATTTAATCCCAGAAGCTGGGAAGGCTGAGGCAAGTGGACTATGAGTTCAAAGCCAACTTCAGCAATTTAGTGAGGCACTAAGCAACTCAATGAGAACCTGTCTCTAAAGTAATTTTAAAAAGAGCTGAGTATGGGGTTGGGTGCTTAAGCACCTCTGAGTTCAATCCCTGGTAACAAAACAAAACAAAACAAATATCATTGACAACTATAAAGTAGCCCTAATGAAGTTGGAGGACATTATTTTTAAGCACAATGAGATAGGCACAGAAAGACAAATATCCTATGTTCTCTCTCTTATAGATTTGGAATAGTGGTGGGGAAAGGACAGAAATGTGATGGGGGGATGGTCATGGGGAGGATTTCAAATAGAAAATTTCATTTAGACAGCCAGTTATATCTATAGCAAAATAGGGACTCCATAGTTAACCATAAGTTGTTGCTTATTTCAAAAGAAGGTCTAGAAGAAAGAACTTTAAAAATTCCTAACAAAGAAATAGTAAATATTTGAGGTGATGCTGATTTTATAATTACACATGGTATACAAATATCAAAACACTACTTTCTACGCTGTAAATGTGTCTTATGATTATTTATCAATCAAAATAAACATTAATTTATTACTTTGAACTTTGCCCTAAAAAGTTTAATTTTACCCTTCAGATTAACTTTTATCCTATTCTTTTTTTTCTGAATTGAACATCAATATAGAGTATTCACTTCAAATAATAATAATAAGAAGAAGAAGAAGGAGGAGGAGGAGGAGGAGGAGGAGGAGGAGGGGGAAAATTTATTTAGGAAACATTTAAGAAAATAGTATATTTCCTAGCATTTATTTTATTTTCCTCAAAGAGGGTCTAGTTGTATTTCCCATGAATTCAGATGTACATCTATCCTGAGTTCTCATTAGCACAAGATTATCTGCATACCATAATCTAAAGCACCTTGGAGAAATTCATTTAGGTTTTCGTGTATACTATTATCTAACTGATATTTCATTTTCTTTTATTTATGTTCTATCTCTGTTTAAATACATGAATGATAGATGATAAAGTTAAATTTTGAACCCCATGCATTGTTTTTCTGATACACCTACTTAAAGGGCATATTTTTGTTCTGTATGAATATAGGTAAAAATATTTGAAACTGATAGCTTTAGCAATGTAGTAACTTTCTCATTTGATATTTAAAGGTCAGGATTCCTGAAAGCATCAAGGTAAATATAAGATGCAGTATTGATTGATTCTTCTCAATATGCTCTCAGTAAAAACTCCAAATGTGAAATACTTTATCAGTCCCTTCTGATAGGGTCCCTTTTTATCTTATACTACAAAATAGCTGTACAAATTTAGATCAATCTGGACATCACAATGGTTTGCACAGAATATTATATTTCAATAACTCTATCTGACATCACAGTACTTTTGAATGGCTTAAAGGATTTTACTCTGAAACCATTGCTGTCATCATAAAAATGTGAATGGTTTGAAAATATTTCTGTCAGCAAATCTGAAGACTGGGGAATAATTTACTAATGTAGTAAGTGTTTTCAGCCTTCAAATGCTTTGAAATATATGGTTATAATTTCAGTATGATGTTTAATGTTATATATGTGAATGATAAAAATGTATCTGACATTTATTTAAGCCTAAATAGGTACAAGGCAAGTTTATCAGCATGTAACATTTACAGGTCATTTAGATACCTGTATAAGTTTGGAAATATTCTTTTTTTTAATATTATAAATGAAAGAAACTGAAGTCCTGAGTGTTGAAACATTTGCCATATCCTTACAATTCTATGTACAGGAATTGAGATTTGTTCTTAGGAAAGCTGATGCCTGAAACCAAATTCTTAATTCCTCTGTTTTCTCATATACAAATATGTATTATAAGATAGAACCAAAATAACATGAGGTCAGAGAAATTATTTATAAAAATAGTATTAGTGTTAAGAATATCAACACTGATATAAAATTATGTCACCAGTAACTATATTCCATTCATATGTGTATGTATTCAAAATATTTTACATATGTCTTCTTATAAAAATCTAATGGATAACAAAAATCATGCATTTATTTAAAATAAACATAGAACTAGAAAGGTGTTAATGCCAGTACTCATACTCATTAAATTATTCTAAATTAATGACATCTAGTATTGTTGCTTATGAATAAATGGAGTTGCATCTCAACTAGTTGCTGAGCCAATTGAACATGGAAATATCCAAGAAATATAAATAAACATGAAATTAAGTACTTTCAATTAAGTTTAAAATTGTTTTCAGATGATAGCTCAAATTTTATCTCAAAGACAATGATAAATGTGAATAGGATGGTCACTGGAACCTGTGATACCACAGATACAATTACAGCAATATTTGTGATGAGATGTTGATTTTAAGTAAAACCTTTGTTCCTCTATTATTTTTATAGTGGTTAAGTATATATAATATAAAATTTACTATTTTAACAATTTTTAAAATTACAGTTCCATGACATAACAGATAGTCATGTTGCATAACTACCTTTACCATCCATTTCCAGAACTTTTTCCTTCTCCAAATGAAACTTTATCTAGTGAAGACTACAAACACTCCGTCTTTCTCCACCTTTACTTCTGCAACCACTACTCTACCTTTCTGTCTTTGTTATTTGATTTTTTTAGGTATCTATTAAACGTGTAACCATACATCATTCTTGTGATTGGCTTATTTCACTTAACATGTCTTTAAGTTTGGTTCATTTTTTAGCATAACAGCAGTTCTTTTCTTTTTCAAGGATGAATGTGTGTGCAAGAGTGTGTGTGTGTGTGTGTGTGTGTGTGTGTGTGTGTGTGTGGGCGCCATATTACATCTTTTCTACCTTTCATTGTTAAGTCAAATTAAACTCTAAATTTAGAATAGAAATATTTTCCCCTAATTGGCAAATGCTTGGAGAATGTCACAATTTTGGTTAGAGAATAAATATATTTCTGATTTTGTGTTTTTATGTTGACATTTAATCATGATATACAGCAATGAGTTTCTGATTAAAGGCACCCAAAAGACTCAAGAAAACATATACAGTAAACCATTCCTAAGTATCACATCCATAAGTTAAACTGTGGATTAAAAAAATTTCTGTAAAAAGTTGTATCTATACAGAACAGGTATACACTTTCAATCTTTTCCCCCTAAATAAATAAAGTATAACAACTATTAATATAGCTTTCTCATGGCCTTAGATATTACAAGTAATCTAAATATGATTTAATGTACATAGGAAAATTTCTGTAGGTTTATGCGCAAATTTTTTATTTTCTATGGGGGTCTCAGAAACAATTTCTCATGGATTCTGGAAGCTGATAGAATTTGAAAGTTACATCCCCAATAGAATGGTGCTTTTAGAAAATGATTTGCAGATTTGAGAAGTGTGTTAAGTTATAAAACATAGTGAAAGATCATGAGTGCCCACATTAAAATGTGAACTTTGTTTTTTTTTTATTTCTTACATACATGACATTCGTGGAATGCATTAGAATCATAATTATCCACAGCACAATTTTTCATAACTCTGTATATAAAGTATATTCACACCAAATTATGCCATTATTCATGAGCTCTCTTATTATTTTTTTATCATTACAATTCTTAATATACCTTTATACCACAATTTATCATATCTCTGTTTGTATATAAGATATGTTGACACCAAATTCACATCTTCATACATGTATTTTGTATAATTATGAGGGTCTCCTTCCACCATCCATGCTATTCTCCTTCTTCCTCCCTTTCCCTCCCACCCCTAGTCCCTATCTAGAGGTAATCTTCTTCCCATGCTCTCCCTCCCTACCCCATTTTGAGTCACCCCCCTTATATCAGAGAAGACATTCAGCATTTGTTTTTGAGGGTTTGGCTAACTTAGCATAATCTGCTCTAATGCCATCCATTTCCCTTCAAATTCCATGATCTTATTCATTTTTAGTGCCAAGTAGAGCTCAATAACACAATAACTTAGATTTAATTGACATATATAGAAGATATCAACCAATGACAAGCAGATATACTTTTTCTCAGCATCACATGGATTCTTTTCAAAAATAGACCATATATTATGCTACAGGGCATCTCTTAGCAAATAAAAAGGAGTAGAGATACTACCATGCATTTTATCCAATCATAATGGGATAAAATTGGAAATCAATAATAAAATAAAGAAGAAAAATTCTTACATCACATGGAGAATGAACAATATGCTACTGAATGAACAATGGGTTACAAAAGACATCAAGGAGGAAATTTAAAAATTCCTAGAGGTAAATGAACTTTGTTTTTTTTAAGAAAGAAGCTTATTTTGAAAAATTTTTACAATTTAGATTTAAATTATAATTCATTTGAAAAAAAATAATTAATACTTGTAATATGTAAAGCATTGTGTTCACATTGCAGTAGAACTAGCAGATGACTATGTATTACTATACACATATTTTTAATAAATATTTATAATTTTGCATAATTCTATGAAGCCAAATCCAGAGTCCTGTGAAGATTTGAAAAGGAAGACATAACCTGGGGTGCTTGGAGACAGATTTGAGTACTTTTGTCACTCAGACTTCTCTTTTACCTACAGCTCCCCATCCTGACCATATTCTCAGAATTTGCCTCCAAGTTGATGATATTTGTATAATATTGACACAGTTCTCCACTTTTTTTTTTTTTGGTGGGGGGAGGTGGTATCAGGGATTGAACTCAGGGGCCTCATGGGCCACTCAATTGAACCACGGAGCCACATCCCCCTATTTTGTATTTTACTCAGGGTCTCACTGAGTTGCTTAGCATTTTTCACCTTTGCTGGTGCTGGCTTTGCTCGCTATCCTCCTGCCTTAACCCCCTGAGCCACTGTGATTATAGGAGGCCAACTAGTTCTCTACTTTTGATGTTTCTATTTTTGAAAATTAGACTAAATTGTCTCCATTTGGGCACCACATGAAGGAGTGCCTTGGTTGCAAAATATTATGTCCATCTTTGCTTTATTAAAGGGGTCATGACAGGCTCTAAGAATATGTGCTTCCTGTGTTTAAATTCTAGATTAGTTATGTACTACCTGGATGCATCATCATTGTATGCTTGTTTTCTATCCCTAGATCATTTTCAACCCTGGACTAGAACAATTAAGCTATAAGTGAAAAGGGTAAGACAGTCTTTCATGAGAAAAAATATTTTGCTTGTATTTGAGGTTTTTTTTCCTCTTACTTTGCAGCAAGTGAATATCATCTTTGTCCTTTGCTATTCAACATATTAAAAAGGAAAGAAATGCAACTTCTTTTTCCTTTTCTTTGAAATGATGTTTCCTTCTCTACTCACTGCAGCCAGTTTTTCCCGGCTGCTTATATCATGTTAAATAAGTTCCTCTGTAGCACAGAAAAGCATCAGCTTTTTCAGGAGCAAAACAACTGATTGGTGTGCCAAATCCAGGAGAGTCACCTTTGTGTGATTTCCTAGGGACACTTACTGAAGGTGTTTAGCTTGTCCATCTGTGATCTGGGAGGAAATCCAGACGTCTGTCAGTACACTATAGTCTCCTATGATACTGATTTTAAGAATAAAAGGATTTGAATATTAAAATGACAAAAAAAAGATTAATGGATATAGTTTGGTCAAAAGCCAAAATGGAGTAAATTGAGATCATAGACATACTATCTTCAGAAGTAAATATCTTGAAGCCAGAAAATTGAATATCTTTTTTTAAACAAGCTATGCCAGGAATCCTATCTGTCATTTTTAATAACTGTAATTTAATTAATTGTAATTGTAATTACTGAGAGAATTTGAAAATTCATTTTAAGATAATTTTACTTACTTTAAGATTCCACATTGTATCAAAATAAAATATTTTTAAAAGACCTGTCTTCCTTGTGGCTGTTCAGGAATAGAATGTTCCTGATACACTCTTGAAATCTGATTGCTTTTAATTTTATCTGAGAATAAGTTATGGGTTTCTGTGCATTATCTCATAGTTGTGGTGTGCTTAGAAGTCATTTCATGCCAAGACTTAAAGATTTTGTTACTATAATGTACAATAGTGGACTCCCACAGGCACATTCTGCTAACCATCTGAGGTCTTCCCATCTAAGCACAATAGTACAACACGTATCTTGCCATTTCATATTGGGAGCTAACAGCTTCCTCTAGGACTTACTGTCGTGAGCAAACAGCATATCGTGCTCTAGTAGAATCTATTAGTTTATGTGATAAGGGAATGAGACTTTTACTGCTTCTGACACTTTAGAAAAGATACATTTAAATAACCTGTACAAGCCAGTCTTATTAAAAGATTAGTTCATCATATATTGAAAGCAATATTTAACTCTATGGTAGTAAAGAATCATTTCTATTTATTTTCCACATTCAGGATTTTTATTTAATTTTCTAAAAGACAATGTACATACCTCCCTTATCTATTCCTTTTAGTGTAACAATTTTCCATAATAAAATACTTAAAGATAAGCTTTCATCAAGAATGAGATGAAATAGCAAAAACAAACAAACAAAAAACACTGCTGCTTTTAGAAAAGCAACACTTGCTCCAATTCAAACAAAAGCACACAGTGTTTGCTGGATATGTTTAAAGTGTTTTCTTGGGGCTTACTTTCCTCACCAACAGGCAAATGGTGGCCATGTTTCTCATGCTGGATGGTGGAGGCTTACTTGGTTTCACATTCAGAAGACACTGGATGTAATACTAAGTTCTTGAAATTCCAACTTTTCTTGACGCCATCAGTGCCAGTAGTATAAAATCTGTGGCCATCTTACTTGGTCACCTTATAAATAGACACTTTAGTGATGCTAGACTTGTGCAGTGTCTACAAGTCTGCATTAGGTCTTGGGTGGTGGCCCTCTTGTCCATGTTGCAAAAATGGTCCATGGCAGACATGTTGGGCATGATGCTCTATTTTGGAATGTCTAGGTTGAAGACAAAGAGTATTGTACAGTAGTCAGGGCCAGCAGCCACAACACTATTCTCTGAGACAATCAGGAGTGGCAAGACTTCATTTTCAGAGTGGAGACCTTTTTGAGTCATTGGCAGCAAGGCAGGGTGCGGTTGTGACTGAACCAGGAGGAGTTGCTCCCACTGGCAAAGACATTGATTCTGTGGACCCAGTCACCAGTGTCATTGTCAACAAACTCTGATGGACATCAGCTGACCCAAAGGGATTTTGCTGCCCCTGGAAGTATTGGTTGGCTTTTCATCTACTTCTTTACTGGACCCAGAAGATACTCTACATCTGAAATCACATGACCATGCAGCTAGCAAAATGTTGGGAAGCCCATACAAGGTGAGGACATTGGAGCTATGATATTTTTAAAGTCTTTGCTTACCCACTAGTCATTTCCAGAATTGAAGGAACAAACAAAAATGAATCGTGCTCTCCTTCCCACAGCAAAATTGTTCGCCAGAGGAGATTGATCAGTTCACAAACTTGCCTGCACGATTAAACCTCAGGATCACCTGTGTTGGTTTCCAGACACAGTCTTTCTGACTCCAGATATAGGCATTGCTATCTGCCCTACAAGTGGCCATGCCATCCTTCTATAAAAGCAGTCAATAATTCCAAGGGATCCATGGGCCCCTTGGGTTCATTAGCTTTCACTCACTTGCTCCCATTCTTCTTACAGATGTGCACTTCATTATTATTGGGGTTAAGGGTCATCTGGGTAATGTCCCTCTTTTAGGTATGGCAGTTGATTCACTCTAGTAAAAACTGATGCAGGGGGGCTGGGGATGTGGCTCAAGTGGTTGCGCGCTCTGGCATGCGTGCAGCCCGGGTTCGATCCTCAGCACCACATACAAAAAACAAAGATGTTGTGTCCACCGAAAACTAAAAAATAAATATTAAAAAATTCTCTCTCTCTCTTTGCATTTTCAAAGGATAAAAAGCTGGGGGTCACAATGGTCAGGAACAGATTGGAGCCAAGAATTCCTGAGGTCAATTTGGAAGATAAGGCTTCAGCTGGCACAGGTGAAGGCAGAAAATCACTTTAGTAAATTTACATCTGTATAACAATGATTCAACTGAGTGCTCTAAAAGATGGTGAGATGCTTTTCATTTAGAAAAATGAAGAATCCATTGTATTTACACTGATGTATAAAACAGTATGCTATATAAATTTAATCAGGTTATGTTCTAGTTATAATTTTATTCCTTAGTGAAGTCTATGACTATATCGTTCAGCCTTAGAAGTTATATGTTATAAAAATCATTTTTTTAACTTAGTGGTCATGATAATGTGAAGTTATGAATGTACAGAAACCATCAGTCAGCTTGAACGTTAGGATTGTGAAAAACGATGAAAAACATGTCAGGTTGGGACGGTGCTGAGTCATCCAACTTAGGTTCAGCTTGGTTAGTAAGCAGAACTAGAGATCTCTGAAGTATCTGCTTCCTGTGATCACTTGCATAGTATTAAAAAAGAATGCAAGAAGTCACAAAGCAATAAACCGTACAGAATGTGCCAAGAAGTTCAGGATCATAAATGACAGACATCACTGAAAAAAGCTGAAAACTATACCTCTAGTTATTTTGACATGAATAAGTGTGGAAATAATTTTGAAATCCAGTATGTGTTGGGTTAAACAATATATAAAACACATAAACTTATTATCTATTTTTATATACTTTATTTTTTGTAAACATCAATGCCTTAATCTTAAAAAATTATCTCAAATTATAGTTTCTTGTTTTCTAACAGTTCAGCAGGAATACAGCATCTTTCTGAAGACTTGTACTCAGTAAATAATCAACAAATCTTTAAGATGATAGAGACATAAAGGGAATCTCAGAGTGTGATTGCAAAAAAATAAGTCAACTATGTATGTAACAAAACATTTTAAGTATTAGATTTTGTGAAAAAATTATATTTCTCAATCTATTTTCAACAATGAGTAAACAGTTATTCATGTAACAGTGACTTAGTCAATTCTAGCTAGTACAATTGTATATAATCTACCAGAATTTAAAAATCATCTACTTCCATTTTCAAATTTTATTAACAAGGATTAAAATGAGCACAATATCAATGATATATATTCAATTTTATATTTAAATATGATTAATAAATATATTTAAATATGTGAGTAAATATGTAATGATACAAGTTATATAAATAATTAATATAATACTAACAAATAATGACAATATCAATAGGAAATAATGCCAACATTTAGGCTGATGTTCAGGAAGTTATATCAACACAGTTTAGAAACTAAATAACTGACCTAACCAGAGGGATTCATTTAACCACTCAGGCCTGTTCAACTGTGAAACATTGAAAATGACTAATAATAGTGCCTATATTGACTTATGGCTTGGAGTTAATATTAGTCTGTCTCTGGTTTTTTGTTCATCTAGACTCTAGTTCTCATACTGCCACTATCACATAGGTACCTCAATCAAGTTATTTAATATCCATCTCAGTTTATTCACTGGCCAAATAAAGATAATAATAGTATTGTCCTCATAAGGTATTGGGGATTGAATGTGCTGTACAAAGCACAGTGGTTGATGATAAGCAACCCAGTGCTACTGTGTTGGAATTTGCTGGTAGAATCAAGTTTAATTCTTGAATAAAGGGATGTCTGTGAGCTACCATCAGTACCATTTATTCTGGACTTGGTTTATTCATGTAAAACCCAATTGTGCTTAATTGCTTATTCTTCTTACATACATCTGAAAATAAAGTATTCTATGTGTATCAATTTCTTATTGCCTGGTCTCATATTTACACCCTGATATATTATTGATGATATTTCATGATATTGGGATTGAACCCAGGGGTGCTTAGCACTGAACTACCTTTATTTTATTTTGACACAGTGTCTTGCTAAATTGCTGAGACTCGCCTCAAAGTTGTGATCCTCCTGCTTCAGCTTCCCTAGTGGCTTGGATTACAAGCATGCACCACCATGCCAGGCAAATGCTAATTTCTTTTTCAAGCCCCAAGATTTCGCTCTGATCTACAAGTTCTGCTTGATTACTGGCATTGCCTGTTTGGTACTAATTACTAACAGTTACTAATATGACTAAAAATAAAACAATAAATTATACACAAAAACAAAATAAAATGAAAGAAGTTTCAACTACTGTTGTTATAGTTTGGATGTGAGGTGTCACCCAAAAGCTCACATGTAAGGCAATGCAAGAAGGTTCAGAGGAGAAATGATTGGGTTGTGAGAGTCTTAACCCAGTCAATGAATTACTTCCCTGATAGGGATCAACTGAGTGTTAACTGAAGTGGTAGGGTGTGGCTGGGGCAGGTGGGAATTAGGGCGTGACTTTGGGAGATATATATATATATATATATCATGAAGCCAGCCTTCTATGGACTTAGACCTCTGAGCCCTCAATAAACTTTTCCTCCTCTACAGTTGCTCTGGTCAGACCCTTTAGTCATAAGACAGAAAAAGCTGACTAAGACATCTGTTTTAAAATTTTTTCTGCCCAAAGAAAGTTGAGTGTTTTTAGTACTGCTTGGGTCAATAACACTATGAAATAATGTGTTCTTTATTGTTTTCTTCTTTATATGTTTTTTTAAGTATGTCTACTTTTTTGAAATCCACATTTCACCTTTTTAGAATTTCTAGTAATCTGGAGAACAGCAACTTAATTGCTCCCAAGAACAAGACTTTCAGAAAATAAGCCTTTTGTTTTTTACCCCTATTAAATTCAAAATCAGAGCCACTACTACTAAACTTTAGGAACATTCACACCTCTTATGAAGAAGACTCACAATAAAAATCATGAAAAAGCAATGAAAATAAAATTTCAAATAAATAAATAATTATTTTCCATAAGTATTCTTTACAGAATCTCTCCCACCTTCTCTTTCATCTCTTCCAACTTTGTTTCCACCTCCTTCATCTCCTTCTTCTTCTTCTCCTTTTTATTTCATTTTTTTACTCCAGAAGCTATAGATATCAGGGAAGTTATCTGATCCCCTCAGACTTCAACTTTCTAAAAAGTAAAAATTTCTTTACTTTAAAACAGTGATGGCACAGTTAAAAAAAAAATAGTGCAGTGCAAAACAGACTCCCACTGTAAGAAGCATTAAAATAACATATTTGAACAGATGGAATGAAGATCACATAGAAATTTTGATTTATACAAATGAATGAAGAGCAACCGTGATGAGAAATAGTAGACAAAGCAGAAACATATTTACCTCTAAAATAATCAGGTTTATAGCAGCAGACTAGAATGGTGGTTTGCAGCCAATGGAGGACAGTGGGGATGGAAAAGTAATGGTGAAGGGCATAATGTTATGTTTCAGCCATGCAAGACAAATGAATTCTTCATCTATCTTACAGGATAGTGACCTTAGCACACATTACTGTATTTTACATGTATAGCTTTGTAAGAGGGTAGATCTTCTATTGTACTCTTACCACACAAAAATAATATAATAATAATAATAATAATAATAATAATAATAATAATAATAATAATAATAAGGATGGTAGGAAATTTTGGAAGCTGAGAGTTATGGGAATAGATTTAGAAGTGCTCTTTTACTGTTGTATACCTATTCCTATACTCCTCAAGTTGTATGTGTTAAATATGCACAGGTTTTTTATATATCAATTAAAGTAGCTTAATAAACTTCCTCATTTGAAAACCTCATTGAGTGAAATAGACTACTTACAGCAAAGATAATTAGACCCCAATAATTCTCAGAGAAGATAATAATAGCACAAATATCTTAGGAAAGAAAAGAGAATGTCCTGTTTTAAGACTTATAATCTAAATGTGAAGTGATTGCAAATTATTTGAAGGTAGGTGGTGATATGTTAAGAGATTCATCTTGAAAACCTCGAGAAATCACTAAAACTTAATAATATAATGTCTGTAGAGGATACAAAGTAGAATTGCAAAAAAATTAATTATCTAAGAGAATATAAGCAAATACTATTGAAAAAAGAGCTATTCCACAAATAAAAATTTGTAAAATGATCTGTTTAAACCCAAATGTATCAATATTTATATTTGGTATAATCTAACTACTCTACTTAAAAGAAAGGGTTTTCTGGATTTGGATAAAAGTATAAATAATAACCTATTATGTATTCTCTAAAAGGAAATTATAAATTAATTAAATTAGATATTAAATTAAATATAGATAAGTTAGAAGTAAACCAGTGGAAAATGGTATATAATTCAAATCAAAAACTTTAGCTTAAATATATTAGTCAAACAATGCATTAGATGGAAAACTGACAAAGGTCAAATGAAGAGTAGCTAATTCTTTGGTAGCAATATTAATTTCCTGATTTTTATAGCTAAGCTATGATTATGTGAGATATTAACCTGAGGATACTGAGTGAATAGGATATAGTAATTCTCTGTGCTATATTTGCAAATGTTTATTATTCTAGATTTATTTCAAAATAAAATGTTTAAATAAAACATATCTAATAACACAAATATTCTCTGAATATTTCAAGAACTCATCAATAAATTAAAAAAAAAAATAATCTATTTTACAGGTTCCACCCTCCCCCTCAAATAGTGCCATCTCTGAATCATGCCTTTAAGGAAGAGAACTTTTCAAAATACTTAAGATAGAAAGTATAGCAAATGCTCAACAAAACTAGCCAGTAAATTGGAATTGCAATTTAACATGATTGTGCCACCATTAAAAATCTACTATAATGGCTAATAGCAAAATTGTATGTTATAGGAACATCACTTTGTCATTAATATCTAAAGTGCATGGAAAAAATAATTGAAACTTTCTTATGAAGCTGATCATACACTTACCACACAAAACTACAAAGCAGTAATCCCATTCCTAGATATTGACCCTTCAGAAATAAAATGTATGTTGTTCTTTATTATTTATAGAAGCTTGAATTATCATTGCCAATATCTGGAATAAATTCAGAATTTCATCTATTAGTCAATAATAGTTTTAAATGTTGCATATATAAAAAAGAATATTAGAATTAGAAAGAAACTACTGACAGGTGCAATATCATGAGACATATTTAAAAACAACACAGTCTATTTTTGTGAGGCTTTTTTGAGTAAGATAGTTTTCCTGACTTCTTTCTCAGTAGACTCACTATTGGAATATAGGAAACTATTGATTTATGAATGTTCATCTTCTATCCTTCTACATTGATGAATTTGTTTGATCAGCTCTACAAGTCTTCTGGTAGAATTTTTGAGTATTCTAGACATAGGATTATATCATCAACAAAAAGAGACAATTTGACATCTTCTTTTTTTGTTTGTATTCTTTAATTTCCTTCTCTTATCTGATTGCTCCGGCTAGAGTTTCAAAACTATATTGAATACGATTGGTGAGAGTGAACATCCTTGTCTTCTTTTGGATTTTAGGTGAAATTCTTTCAGTTTTTCAATGATCAGTACTATGTTGGCTTTGGATTTGTCATGTGTAATCTTTACAATGTTGAGAAAATTTCCTTTTATTCCTATTTTCTTCAGTATTTTTAACATGAACTGCTGATAAATTTTGTCAAAGTCTTGATCTGTACCTATTGGTATAATCATGTAATTTTGTCTGTAAGTCTATTTATTTGGTGAATTACATTTATCAATTGGTGAATATTGAAAGAACCCTGCATCCCTGTAACAAAACCAATTTGATCGTGGTGTACAATTTTCTCAATGCATTTTTGAATGCATATTGCTGATATTTTATGTAGAATTTTTCATGTAAATAATTTTCACTGGGAATATTGGTTTGTAGTTTTCTTCCCTTGATGTGTCTTTAACTGCTATTGGTATCAGTGTCATACTGGCTTCATAGACCAATATTAGAACTAAAGAACTAAACAGATATTTCTCAAAAGAATAAATGCAGCATGGTGCAGGAGTAATTCTAGCAGGAGGATTGAGGCAGAAGTTTGGAAGTTCAAAGTCACCCTTATCAATTTTTTCAAGGGCCTAAGCAATGTAGTCTGTCTCAAAATAAAGAAATAAATTTAACCCTTTAAATTGCCCTTTAAGGAAGGGGCAGGGACATGGTTCAGTGGTTAAGCATAACTGGGTTTAATCTTTCGTACCAAAAGAAAAAGAAGAAGGAGAAGTGGCGAGTAGAAGGAAAATAAGAATGAGAAGAAGAAGCAATATAAATGGCAAACAAATATATGAAAAAATCTACAATATCCTTAGCAATCATGGAAATACAAATGCAAAACCCCACTGAGGTTTTATCTCACTCTAGTCAAAATGATAATAATCAAGGATACAAATAACAATAAATGCTGATGAGGATATGAGGGAAAAGGCAGACTCATGAATTCTATGTAGGTCTGAAAATTAGTACAACTTCTTTGAAAAGAAATATGGAGATTCCTTGAAAAATCAGGAATGGACTCACCATATGAACCAGCTCTCCAACTCCTTGATATAACTTTGCATTCATTCCAATGTTTATAGCAGTTCAGTTTACAATAACCAAACTGTAGAACCAGCCTAATCACCTATTAGCAGATGAATAGATAAAGAAAATATGGCATATATACATTGTGTTAGCCAGCTTTTTGTCACTGTGACCAAACAAAAACAATTTAGGGGAAGAAAACATTATTTTGGACTCATGGTTTCAGAGTTTCATTCCATGGTCAGTCATCTTCATTGCTCTGGTAAGACAGAACTCATGGTAGAAGAGCATGGTGAAGGAAAGTTTCTAGATCATGGCAGCTAGGAAAGAAGCAGGGGGAGAGAGGGAGAGAGGGAGAGAGGGAGGGAGGAAGGGATAATGGGAGGGAGGAATAGAGAGACAGGGTTAGGGGAGAGCTAGGAGCCAGGGACAATATATAAACCCAAAAGCACATCCCCAAAGACTTATTTCCTCCCGCCATATCTTACTTGCCTAGGGTTATCATCCAGTGCAGAAGTCCTTTCAAATTATCTCTCCGCTGTGACCTGCACAGTCATTAACTCAGGTTCCCAGACTGGTTGGTGTGGAGATGGAGGAAAAATAAACAGACACACAAATAGAGAAAAAGTGAGATCTCAGTGGCAGACTATCACCCTGTTAGGGAGGTGGTGACATAGAAAAGCTCAGCACGTTTATCATATTGGTAGAAACATCAAAAGGATTTATTGTAAGAAAGCTTCTTCAAAGTAAGAAGAACCAAGGTCAGGAGTATGAGCAGCCTGATTATGGTTATCAGCTTGCACCCATAACTTTCTACCCCGGAGCAGCTAGTGTCTGAACCTCAAGGTCAAGAACAGAATAACTCTGTAGCTGACACAGAACCTCCTATTGGACAGGATGTCACCATACCAACCAAGCAGTCTCAAATCAATGCCTCTTCACAGATAGCTCCCAAGAGAGGCATTGACTCCGTCATAAGCAGTTCAAGAACCATAATTCAATCACTGCTCCTGACATTACTCTATCAAATAGATTAATTCATTGATTAGGTCATACCTCTCATGATCTAATCATTTCACCTCTGAGCAGTCCTTCATTGTCTCACGCATGAGCCTTCCTGAGACCCCTCATATCCTAACCATATTATATACAATGAAGTTTTACTCAGCTGTAAAGAAAAATGAAATTATGTAATTATATGTTAAATTATGTTATATGTTATGGGCAAATGTAAAATGGGCAAAATTGGAGAACATTATGCTAAGCGAAATAAGCCTGTAATCAAAAAATCAGCAGTCAAATGTTTTCCTCTCATGTGGAAGGTGGAAAGTAAACCGAAATTTTGAAAGAGTTCTGGAGGGAGCCTCATAAAAATAGAAGGAAGAACAGTGGAGGAGGGAGGAAGGAGGGATGGGAATGCTGAGTGAAATTGACCAAAACATGTCATGTGCATAATGAATATATTAGAATAAATTCCACCTTTTTGCATAACATTAATGCACTCATTAAAAGACACTAAATTAATACAAGGGAGTCTAATGGAGGGGAGGAAGTGGATCAGTGGGAGAGAGAAGGAAAGGGAAAGTATGAAAGTTCAAAATAGAACAAATTATGTTACATGTATTTATGACTATTAAAAAATGAATCCAATATTATGTATAACTATAATGTACTTAAACACACACACACACATGCACAAAATAAATAAATAAATAGATAGATAAATAAATAAATAAAAATTCTGTTAAGTGAGAAACAAACTAATGAAAGTAGCCAGAAACAAACCTAAATCCTTTATTCACCCAATTGTATAAAAATCGGAAAAAAAAAGACAAAGTTTTAGAGATATAAATATTTGGAGCCTGGATTTTTGATTGTTGGAGTTAAGGATGGGCATATGAAACTGGCTGAAAAAAAATCATGAAAAATTTTTTCAAGGTGATACCAAAGTTTCTAAATAATGATTGTAGAAATACTTGTGTGATTGCATGTATGGGTAGAGTGAAGGAAAGCACAAATATCTTATTTTAAGCTAATTGCAATGTATTTGTTTATTAAAATAGTTGACTTATAAGGTATTCATCAAAAGTGCAAAAGAGTTTATACTGAACTAAAAATTAACAGAATTATGAACATCACATAAAGAAATAGAAAAATCAACAAGAAAGAAGGAAGTATGAGCGAAGTGTTTTAAGAATTTTGGCAAAAATAATCATACTGTACACCATACAGTAAAATAAGTGTAATATAAATATAAAAGTTCTGCATGTAATTGTTATAGATTAAGAAAAATGAAGTGAAATTTACTATTATTTTTATATATCTATGTTCCTTCTTAAATATTCAAAGATAATGAAAGTAAGGTAGTATGGTAGGATCACCTGATAAATTTTACCTTCCAATAATAATTTGTTAGTGAGATGTTTCTCCATTGTACACTTTTTCCAAGTTTCTCTGTTATTCTATGAACACAGAGAAAGGCCTTCCCATAGTACTCCGATTCATAAGATTTCAAAATAGTATAGTCTGTCTGAAGACATGATCGTTAAAATCTATCCATAAGGTCTTAAAACTATTGCATTCTTTCGCAGTTTCTCACTAGGATGAATTCAATGAAAAGTAATTCTTGAATTATAACAGAATTTTTTTTCTACCAGATTGTTAAAAATCTCCCCTACATTAATGGTAATGCTCACATTTGAGATATTTCTCTGCAGTACAGCCCATGGGACATACAATAAAATAGGGCACTTCCCAAATTCTTCTCCATATTTCTTATATTTATAAATTTTTTGCCATTGTTACCACCATAATGCTAAGTCCTGAGTCATATGGAAAGGCCTTGTAACATTTCTTATATTGTTATATTATTCACCTGCATGAATTCTTAGACACTTGAAAAAAATGGTCTACTATTAAAGGTTTCATACATTCCTTAAATATTGGAGTTTGTCACCTTTATGTATTATTTAATGATAAATAAAATATATGTGGGACTAAACACATGTCTAAACTTCATCATTTATATCGTTTCTCACCATAATGAATCTAAATTTGAATAAATCTGAGCTAAAAATAAGGTTATTTCTGAAATAATTAACATTCAGAGAATTCCTTTCATTATAAAAAGTTGAGTATTCAGTAAAAAAATAGGTAGTGAAAGTGAACATATCTTGCATGAGTGCAATGCCCTCCTAAGACTCATTATGTTTTTCAAAATGAATATTTTATTTCTAATAATCTTTTTAGCATGGAAATTCATACTCCTTCATTATAATTTTCCTATTCTTCAGGAATTTTCCATTTGAATGATTCTTTGTAGTCCATGTCAGTTTTGCAAGGAAATTTCTTGGCCTTATCTCTTGATTTCTAGTCTAATGATGAACCTCTTGTTAGCTTTCTGTTAACCACCCAAGTTCCTTCATTTACTCCAATAAGGAGATTAATGATGAATTAGAAATGCAAAGTCCCATTAACGCCAAGTGTCTGAAATTCTTCCATATAAATCTTCTAATTAAAGTGATTATCGGTGCCCGGAGTGAAGTCTGTGGTCACATCACTGAAAATAACTGGTCTATGGTACACGTTGTTAAATTTTCAAGAAATGATTACTCTCTTTTAGACTTAAAAAAAAAAATTCTGAGAATTTGGGACCTCATGGAACCCTGTGAGGTATGTGACTCTTGTAGCTAAACTATAATACCTTTTTTAAAATTTGATTTGATTTGACTTGATTTGATTTGATTTGATATGGTACTGAGTATTGAATGCTAGGTGAGAGCCACTGAGCTACATCCTCAGTCCCTATAATATCTTTTTCAATGATAAGAAACTGAGGTTATGAGACCATATTTAAGTTTATAGAAAGGAGTATTATTCTAAAATAATCCTTGCCTAATTTATTCTTGACTTCACTGATTAATCGTTAGGGACTAAATAGATACAATATTTCTTCTTTCTGGGTAACTCTAATATGTTTTTATTTTTATTTATCCTTTTTATTTAATCTCTAAATTTTTGATAAAACCTAAAACACAGTTTGGTGTTTTCTGTGGTTGGTTTTAATCATGCATTTGCCAAAAATTAATGTTATTGTCTTCATTTCATTTCTTAAATTTATTTTTATATGTATATACTCTCCTGTGTTCTATTGATGTGTTGAAAATAGAAACACAAAAACATAAAAAAGTTTGATTTTAAAGTCACATAAAAACATATGATAATAGTTACTTGTACCACTAGTAATTAATTTCACTTATTGAAGAATAATTGTGTTACTTTAAAAGAATGCAATGTATTTAGCTAGGGACCACCAGCAGATTTGTTTCAGAATGATCATTATACAGTATGCAGCCCAATAGTCCCCACAGAGCCTCAAGTTCTCTTCCCTTAATTTTATCAGATTGTTTGGGCAACAGGAGACTTCAACACTCGACCATTTCATCCAAATTAATTAGCCTTTGAATTCATAGCTTGAAAATCTAGATTGAAAACATACATTGCTTGTCAGGGATGCCTCTGCTTTTGTACACATGACTAAATCAGAATTAAACATATTGACAACTCTTAATGTCCTGGAAATGACGAAGTCCCTCAGAAAGAAGAATTACATCATCTTTAAAATAACACTGTGACTGAAATGCTAGTTTAAAATAACCCCCAAAATAAATACTGTGGAAAGCAGTTGCCTGCTATATCAAAATGAGAAAGATACTTTCCATCTTCTGCGTTGTCTTTGCAGATCAAACTTTCCCTTAAACTGTAACATTCTAATAAATAACACCTTCCATCCACAATTTTTTTCTCTTAAATAGAAATTTTAATGAATTCATCCTCTGTGACATTTGCATTTATCTTTAAATGCCACAAGATAACAGGGTTTTAATCATTCCAAATAGGTTTTTAATTATAGACCTAATTACTTTTGCAGAAGGTTAAACTCCACAAACAGGAATAAAGCTGTTTGCTCGCACTTTGTGTGAAGAATTATGTTTTGCTCTTGATTTAGGTATTCGGTAAATTTATTCGGTCAGTTTTAGCTGACTTTTTAGTATTAGAAGAGCTGAGTTTTAAGAGAATTTGACATTATGCAGTGTGAATCAAATAATGTTATTCTAATTAATTACAGAACCAGAGAAGGAATAAGAGATGCTTTGCACAAGAGATCGCAGATTAGTAGGTGCTAATTCAGGCCTCCAAGGCAGTACCAGCAACAGACAGTTCAATTACCAAGATACGCAAGGTTGATGTCTGTAGAGTTCATGAAGAAATTTACTGCTGAACAGTTTTTGATAAAGATAGAAGATTACTATTTTAAAACTGAGTTCTGAGTGAGGACTCAACTAATGATTTGTAGAGAAAAAAAATCTACTAAATTATTTATTTGGGTAGTTAAACATTTGTTTCTTTCTTTTTTTCTTTTTTTTTTTTTTTTTTTTTGCTTCTCATAGCCTCCTATGGGTGATTTTTGAAGGTATGTAGGAGTTCATAAGAAATTTGTTGATTTCAGCTGTCATGTTTAACATATATGTGGACTCTGAAGATGAGCCCCAGAAAGGATAATCATAAATTATGCATCCTTTTCTATGATGAACTGTCTCAATTGTTTATATAACCCTATCTACTATAGGGAAAAAGTGGTCAATTCATGTCAATGTATTATGATTGTTCCAGTGTGTTTCAACATTTCTTTCACCCATTACAGCTGCAATAGAGAGAAGAAAATAATATTATACTGAGACTAAAATTCTCTGAAAAACAATCATGAGTCCCTTAATTGGGCAACTTGTTCAGCAGTGCTTGTTCATCTAGACAAGATCACTACTTATTCCCATTATACTACAAACAAGACATACTCTTGATCTATGAGGTATATGAAACTGGTCATAGAAGAAACCTACACCATGTCCATTATGTATAGCCACCCAGATTTTCGGGTTGGATAAGAAATATGTTGCTTTCCTTTGCTGAGGATCACAATTAACATAAGGAGAATGAGACTATATAAAAAGGGGGTTACATAAAGAATGTTTGTAAACAATATTAATTGTAAAAGTTTTCATAATGATTCATCTTATGCCTTATACCATAAAGATTCTTCAGTTAAGCTTTGTTGAGTGAGCTTTCAGTGAATGCCTACTGTTATCAGATCCTGTGCTTAGAATACAAAAGGGATAGGTTACATTTCTGTTTGAGGTGCTTGTACTCTATTCTGAAATATATATATATATATACATATATATATATATATATATATATATATATATATATATATTATGCAAGAAAAAAATATTATGAGGTGGCAAAAGTTTTACAGATGATGTATAGAATAGAGAGAGCATATTTGGTTCAGATTGAGGAATTAGGATACTCTTTCTGAAAAAAAAAAAATGGATTCCAGAGCTCTCATGAGAGATAACTATGAGTTGTCTAGCTAGCATTAATTAACATTAACATTAATTAAAAATTAACATTAGTCAATTTTTCCTGTCAGAGAGGAAATATTAGTCATCAATGAAAAACTGAGACTATTATGTCACAAGAAACTGAGATAGTGCTACATGGGGCACAAAATAAAGTGGAGATAGGATGACAAAGCAGATGAACTTGTACATCTTCAGGACAAGATGTGGGTCAGGACTAGATGAGTGAAATCCTCTAAACCATGACAAGGTTTGTGTGCTTTCTCTCTCATAGACGCAGAGACTGAAGGAGTAATAATAGAGAAGTATATCATGGGATTCAAAGACTTTTGTTTTAAAATACTGTACTATGTTTACCTGTAGAATAGAATGGATTGTGTTTATTTATTTGAAAATGATATAATGCCAATTCTTACATCCAAATTATTAGCTGTGTGACTTTGAGTGAAACAATTATGTCCTCAAAAGACATCTCTTATTCATCACCAAAATGAACAATAACAGCAAGAACAACCCAATATTTCCTACTTCACAATTTTGTGTAATAATCAAATGATGCAATCTTTGTGAAGGACTTGACACATGATAGGAATAACAGCTACTGGTTAATCTCTTTGCGTATCCATATGATTGAACTGGCATCATTGATTTGTGAAAATTTGATTTCTAAATTGAAGACAATTTAATTGGCTATTTGAAAAAGAACAGGGTTTATTTCACACAGGACTAACAGTTTATCAGCTGTATTAAGATTTCGTGTAAAAGCAAAAGCCTCCAAAAAAATCTAGAAAAAGAGCTGTATGAATCTGTGTTAAAATAAATATTTAAATATGACACTTAACCAAAAAAAATGAAGAGATTATTTAAGACATCAAAATTAAAGAAACATATGAGTAAAACTTAATAAAGAAATGAACATCAGGTAAAAATACTTGTAGCATAAATAAACATCAAATGATTATTGTCTAATGTATACAGGACTCTGAAAAGCAACAAGAAAAAAATCAGAATGAGCCACATGAAGAGAATCTTATTGGTTTATAATAAGTGAATTGATTTTTAGTAATAAAAACTAAAACAATATAAAGTTACTATTTTTGTTCATAACAAGTAAAAGTAGAATTAAACAGTGGGTTATAATGGAGTAAACCATAAACTCTTTATCTACTGTTAGTGTAAATGTTTGGGGAAATTGACATATTTTATCAGATTTAATGTGTATCACTCATAAATTCCTATTTTAATTAAGAAAAGAAACTTGAGTACAAATATTCAAACAAATATGGATAAGAAATTACATGATTATAAAATATCATAGCAGAGTAATGGAAATGATCCCAAACCCATCAAATAAATAAATACAATGTGTTAGATGCCATAAAAGCTATGTACCAGTTATAAAGTAGAAACTAGAAAAACTTATGTCAATATTGAATTTTTCAAAATATTTAATATTCTTAAAAGAGTATAAGTGATAGGATGTCATCATGCAATTTTTGTTGTTGTTGTTTTTTGGTTTTTGTTGTTGTTGCTTTGGTACCAAGGATTGAATTTAGCAGCACTTAACCACCGAGCAACATCCCAATGCCTTTTTTGTATTTTATTTAGGGGTAGGGTCTCACTGAGTTGCTTAGGGCCTCACTAAATTGCTGAGGCTGGCTTTGAACTCAAGATCCTCCTACCTCAGCCTCTGGGGCCTTTGGGATTACAGGTGTGCACCAGCAAGCCTGACTTTACTCATGCAAATTTAATACAAAGAAGTTAGTTCCTTAATACGGAGGACAAAATTTTTGATAAAAGATGAATGGACAATAAAATAAAAATAATTCAGACATCATATTGAACAAGGATAGAAGAATGCCACTAAGCTAATATCACAATGCAATTTTATGAATCCATGGTTGAAAATAAAGGAGAAAATGTATGATTGTATAAAACATTCACTTATAAAATACATATGAATAGTCCAGAAAAGCATTGCGAGTAAAACATATTTTATACACATGTAAACTCTCCAAATTCTGGTTACAGAATGCATTGTTCAACACCTACTTGCCCCAATGACAGGCAAATAAATTAACCATCTTTTCATCATCACAGTTTACAATTCCTCTGGCTAGAACACCAATATATTAAGATACAATTCTTCAGATATAAATAAATACATCTGGCCACGCGATAGGGACAGGCATATTTGTGGGTATAGGAAAGTAAATAGTGTGTTTCTGAATAACAGAAGATGGTTATTTATCTTGATAGCCTTTATCTCCTGTGTGTGTGTGTGTGTGTGTGTGTGTGTGTGTGTGTATAAATACATCCTGCAAAATTATCAACAATGGAATGATAATTTGGTTGCAGACAAACACAGAATTTCTTCTGAATTTATATTTATTAATTATAAGAACATATTGGATATAGCACAGGTAGCATGTTCAGAGTCTGTGATCCAAATCATAGTCATTGCTTTCCAAATTGCACAAAATCAACATTTATAAAAAGGCAGGAGAGGCAGATGGAGCAAACTTATTGCACCATAATCTAAAGCCAAATAGATATGGCTGTACTCAGGTCATCCAGACTGACTGTAGGAATGCAAGAGATTCATTGTCATAAAGTATTAAATTAGTCATTTCAAAGCATTGAATGAATAAAGTCAAATGTCCTATGGGCATTTAATAAATATTTTACCAAGATGTTTGATTTGATAGGCTAGCAATTGTAATCTTGTAATCACGACAATGGGAATAAGAGAATGGAAATTTTGTTTGCTAATGGATATTTGAGTGCCTTGTAAATAATAAGCAATTTTGCATGAGCATAGAACACATGGCCACTTTAATTACAGTCCAATTAAATTCACATACTTTTAAAACCATTAAAATGAGGAAAAATTAAAAAGAACATCTATGATCGCACATTTAGAGTTCGAAGCATAGTTAGAGATCAAGTATTTCATACAGAGAGAGAGAGTAGACAATTTTAGTAATCTGGGTTTGGCAGCATAAGTTTAATAAAAATATCACCTTAAAGTTGAAGCACTTTAGACATAATATTATGGCATTGCTTTTTGCATTGCACACTTCAAAATAAACTAATTACTCCAACTCAATTTTAAAGTGATCTGTCCTTTTCCATAAACAGCATGTGCCAACTTTTATTTTTCATATACAATTTTATTAAGACTAAGTTACCAGAAAGGTTTTGAAACTAAGATTTCTGGGCACTTAGATCTTGAGAAATAATTATATGTATTCAAATATAATAAATCTAGCTTTAAAAACCTGCCTGAAAGTTGGATTTTATAATTCGTGTGAAAGCATAGATCTATAGCCAGATTTCTGTTAACAGTGTCATTTTTTGCATTTAAATCTGATGGGTAATTGAAACTAATCCAACACATTTATGTACATACTTTGCTTACTTGAAGAAAGTATTTATAGCTTATTTTAAAATGCACAGACACTGCAAAATAATGTTCTGACCATGTTGCTGTATTTAGAAAACAGGTTACCTTTTCCATATGTTGACTCCAAAGGAAAATTAACAGTATATGTATGATATTATAAAAACTTATCTTCACATAGACAGCATTTTGATCTGTTTTATAGTTTAATATATATATATATATATATATATATATTTATTTATCTCTAAATGTATATTATATATGTATATATTATATATATATATTTATTTATCTCTAAATGTATATTATATATATGTATATATTATATATATATTTGTTTTTTAATCTCTTAGCAAACATTTTTTTTTCTGAAGCAATGGAAATTCAAGTAAATTCAAATTAGGTAAAAGTAAATTAATCTCAATATTTTCCATACTTATTAGTATTTCACAATTTAAGTGTAGGAACTACAGTAATTTTTTCTTGTATTTAATAGAAAAATACTTTAATATTTTTGATTGATAGATCCATTTATTTATTTATATACATATGAAAACTCGTTAAATCTGTTCTATCATCATTTAATTTTTAAATCTAGCATCATGTAGTCCATTTATCAGAATATTTCCAATTAAGAATGATATTATTATAAGTAGTGCCTGAAATGTGTTTGTGAAGAAGCAGTATACCAGAGTGTGCAATTGAGATGCTTTGATTATCTTTCTATAGAGGATTACCTAAGGGCAAGCTACCCAGAAATATAAGCAGGCAGCATGCAGGACTCACATCCATTGAAAATAGGGCAAAACAAATTAACAGATTTTTGCTAAGTAAATTTTCTGGAAGTGGATAGCAATTCTTAGAGTTGTTTATAATCTCCATTATAATCTTAGATAAAATAAAAGACAGTATGATAGAATCGAAGGCTTCAAGTTTTAAACTCTCTCCTGACAATGGCTATCCTAACTACTTGGGAGCTTGAGGCAAAAGGATCCCATATTCAAGGTTGATTTCAGCAAGCTAGTGAGGAACTAAGCAACTCAGGGAGACCCTGTCTCAAAATACATAAATAAAGAGAGCTGTGGATGTAGCTGTGTCTTAGTGTCTCTGGGCTCCCTATCCAGTACAAAAAAAAGTTATTATCCAAAAGTCCAAAAGAAATAAAAACCAGGGAAGCTGTGGAAAAAGAAGTCTTATTCACTGTTGGTGGGAATTTAAATTAGTTCAACCATTATGGTAAACAGTAATAAGTCTCCTCAAAACCCAAAATACAAAACTACCATGTGATCTATCAATCACACTAATATATATATATATATGTATATATGTATATATGTGTGTGTGTGTGTATGTATATATATGAAATCAGAATATCAGAAAGACATCTGCACTCCCAAGTTTATTGCAGCCCTATCACTATAGTGAAATTAGGGAACCAAGCTGGAGTCCACTGATTGATGAATTGATTATGAAAACGTGGTATGTATACTCTAATTTCCTTTGTCTATATTAGTGATGGTGAAATACTATTCAGGAAACCTTATTTATTCTAAAAATCATTAAAAATTCTATCCTTTGTAGCAACATGGCTGGAATTTAAGGACATTGTGTTAAGTAAAATAAGCCCGGAAAAAAGATAAATACTGCATGAATTTGCTCATATGTGAAGTTAAAACAGGTTCATAGACATAGAGCAGAGCAGTCATGACTAGAGTCTGGGGAAGGTATGGAGGGGGACAGGAAGAGAATGGTTTCAGATACAGAAATACAGTGAGAGGGAATAATTTCCAGTGTTCTGTAGAACAAGAGGGTGAGTATAGTTAACAATAATTTATTTTATCTTTCAAAATAACTAGAAGAAACAAATTTGAACATTCCCAGCCTAAATAAATATTAAATATCTTTGGTTATTGATATATTAATTGCCCTGGTTTGATCATTAAACATTGTATTATATATTGAAATGCCACATTGTGCCTCATACATAAGTACATTCACTATATTAATTTAAAATAATAAAATAGTAAGAATATAAAAATCTGGGGCTTATTCTATCACATATTTATGTGTGCATTAGAAATTTCAACAAAAACTATTTTGAGTAAAGATACTATCCTATAATCATTTGAATCTTTGATCTTAGTTTTCCTCTTCACTCATGGACACCAGATAATATAATTTAAAACATTTGAAAAAGAACCAATTAAATCTTTTAGTATTCTTTAAGATAAATAATATGCCAACTATGAACTTTTTGATTATTTTCTCTGTATGCTTTCATTAATATGTCATATGAGAGTAGAGAGCTTGAAACTGGCTCTTAACAGTAGGGTGCCACCTTATACAGCCACCAAAGCTTCTATGCATGTACAGTTGCAAAGTTTTGATGAAGAATAGCTTCTGAGGTATTCCTCCTCTTATCACAAATTTAGCATTAAAATGCATAATTCAAAACACCTGAGTCGTTTTAGTTCTTTATTTCTCAAATGTATTTACCTCCAGGCTATATTATGAAGGGAAAGTTTGCACCCCAAAAGGGAAAGACAGTAAAATGATGTGAGAAAACTAGATATAAGCAAGGATATTATTATTCATTAATTACTTTATTTTAAACAAAGGGACAAATATTATTTGATAATTTGTAAAAAGCCATTCTCTGGCAAAGGGACACTTTTTTTTTTTTTAATCAGCAGGAAGCAAACCATTTGTCTGAAAAATCCATTTCCCAAGATTCAAATCTGTGTAACCTTGAGATCACATCAGAGTGATGTGAACCCTTGCAGTGCTACAGTGGGTCTCTAGGATCCCTTCACCTTCCTCCCAGGGTCACTCTCTGGCTGGCAGTAGCTTTTTCACTTAAAGAAGAAAGGAGGCTGCCAATAATTTTACCTGGACAGAACTGCCCTTACAGATTGGCACCTTTCCCACCTCCAAAAGGAAGTTAATAAAGACTCTTTCTCAGAAATAGACTCTTTATGAATTTAATTTGCCATCCATTAAGCCAGCTGAAATCAAGGCTGTACTTATTTAATATGATATTGTGGTAATGGCTGTTCTTCTCTCCCTACTCAGATCCTCACCATCAAGAAGATTTTTAGGCCAGTTCTTTCTCTTCTTTAGGGATCAAGGGGTGGAGACTCACTCTTCATCTAAGACCTGGAGACTCTTCTGAGGAAGGAAATTTTCAAGGCTATAATTATAATGGCATTACTGAAAACTCTATAATATCATTATGTTTCTCTACCACTCAAATTCAATTAGATTTCCTTCATTGCTGGTGAGATGCCAAGCCACAACTCTATTTTAGAATATATGAAAATGACAAAAATGTAAGTAAACTCACATATTCTGTGATAAAAATTTTACCCCTTAAAATGTTTCATATTTATTAATATAATGGTCTCATTATAATCCAAACTGAGAAACTAATATCATCAGGATTCTAGTTACTATCTTGCTGAATAAATAATTATGTAATATCAAAACTTTGAACAATAAAGTTTTATTACTAATAAAATTACTGTGAATTTGCTTGACTTTCAATTTTAAATCCATATTATAAATGTGTATTGTGCATAGAATCTATTTGTTTCACAAATGTTAATATTAATTTTCTCAAAGGCTGGGGGCATTTTTTCCCATCGGCCACATGAAGTTCTTTCTCCCATACTTTTGATTTACAGCATGTCTCTGCAGACGATATGGCTGCAGTTTTCAATACACAAAAGGACCAGATTTCTCTCTTTTTTTTTTTTCAATCTCTACGTGGACTAGACTTCACAGTATAAAACATAATTTTTAACAACACTATATATACCTGAGGACCTCAGTGTGTGTTTTATTTTTTTCCTAACCATCCTTTTTCAGGTCAACACAGGTAACAATTGGGACAATATGGCTACTTGGCTATGTGTCCTTATTATATAGTTTTCTATTTTTTCCCACTCCTGATTATAATATTAAAGAGCTGTTATAAACTCTGCTATCTTTGGAAGTTACTTGGGGAAGTTTAAAAAAAAGACTTTTCTCTATCGTATTAGCATATGAGATTTTCTACAATAGCAGCAAATTTGTTATTTAACATTTCAAAAGTTATGCAAGGATCTAAATGAAAGTAATATTCCTCATCAAAGATTGAGCAGTTTGAGTGAAAATTTTAATAACAAGTGAAAGTTTTGAATTAAGCTCTAGAAAAATAAACAATAGCACCAAATGTGCTATTGTCTTTTCTTAAATCTGCTGTCTTCCTCAATTTGATTGGAATTATGATTTCATCTTTACAATCTAATTATTTCATGTGATTATTAGTACTTCAGGTTAGTTTTAGTTTAATACCTAGAAAACTTGGTCTTCCATGGTAATTATAGGAGGACCTCGTTAAATTTGACTCTTACTAAAAGTAGGAATACTTTTCCATGTTACATTTTGTTAAGCTACTGCTCCAACCTTACTTGAGCTTATGCAGAAATGACAACAACAAAACCCTGGGATGAGCTAGATTTAACCAAGTTTATTGGGGCAAGAGAAGGTACTAGAAACAGTTAGCATTTGAAACCAAAGTAGTAGTAAACTAGGTCCATGATCCTAATACATCACTCATCAGAGCTCTGCAACTCAGAGCAGTGTGAAAGCAGGAAAACCCACGGCTTAATGCACAGCTGAGCACATTGTCTCACAGAGTTCCAATTCTGTTTTTAAAATTTTATGATCAACTTACATTTCCTATAAGCATCTAAACAGTCATGAGAACTTTATTCTCTAGTTCAAGGAAAATCAACTTATATTTCACATTGTTTTTTTTTCTACAAAAATTATTTATTACTGTGCTTATAAGATTCTAGAAAGCACATTAAAAATAGATGAACAAGCAAAGCCCAAGAGGATCTTACCTATATCTTTTCCAATAGAGTGTAAACTTCTTGAAGGCAAGACCCTCTCTTTCTCTTTTGTAACCAACACAGAAACACTGGTTCCTTAGAAACTAAAGATAAGAAGCATGTCCTCTTGATTGACCTATTAATAAATTCAACTCTCAGCATAATAACTAGCTCATTAATTACTTTAAAATTTAAAGAATAGGATTTGATTTAATTACTAAGAACTGGATCAGCTCCATCAGGACAGAATTTTTATCCTAAGAAGGATCTATTTAGAGATCAACTGACTGTACAACTTTGTTGTTCATATCACTCAACAACTGCAGAGTATTTGCAAGACTGGGAATTTCTGATTATCTATAAAAAGCAAGGGCATGATAGCCTAGATGTGATACATTTGTATAATATCATGTTCTACAAGATCTTGTGCACAGGTCATCTACAAAATGTCACTTGGTGATGTTTTCTAAAAGGCAGATTTCTGGGCTCCATAGGCACAATGGATAAGGATCTCTAGGTGTGAGAATTTGCAATCTGAAATTGTATTAGCTAAGGTGTGTTGTTTAAGTGTCATTCCAAATTGAGATACTTTTCTCTGGTCTAAAATACTTTTATTTCATTATAGGTCATTTCCCTGAAAACCTGAGGGCTACAGAGTAATTAAAAATTTTTCTCTTTGATATGACTTATGGAAAATCTGACATTGACAGAAGTTCGATTTCATTTTTAGGTATGCATCATAAGATCTCTGAGGCTCATCTCACCCTTAGATGTGTGTGCTAAGACTGAGACAGGATTGGATTAATCAGAGCTTCCAGCATGTGGCAACTAGTGCCTGCCTTGCAGTCATTTCTGTTGGATGCACCTAATGGGTTAGACTATCCTGCAATCAGGATTCATGTCACTAGCAATTCTGCAGAGGGTGTAGGAATAACTGGGAAGAAAAGAAAGGACACATAGAGCTTTTCTTTACATAAAGAGATATAGACTTTTGTGTTTGGGACTTTAAGGTCAGATCAATTGATATATATTCTTCATGTCATGTTTATGTCTGATATTCTGGGACTGTGAAGCAGGCCTTATGTGTCTTCAGTAAGAACTTGGCATGCTCCAATATTGATTAATCAGTGATTCTGCAGCTGGGTCACTACTGAACAAAATGAAGGTCTCATCATTCTCGGAAGAGGTTTAGGGCTTATAAAACAGGAAAAGCAGAAAAATCAGTCCCTCACAAGGGTCTTTACATGGTCATGCCCACTGTAGAAGTTGCCATGCCACATTCATTAATGAGGAAAACTTAACAAAGAAACAGGATGTAGGATGAATTTATTTTTTTCATTTTTCACCAGAAACAAGAAAGAGAATCAACAACTGAAAATGCGAATTTACTCAGGGCCTTTGAGAAGGACTTCATTAGATTTCAATTTTTCCTTAGCTTATCAGAGATGGCAAGAAAGTTTCTCACCTAGTAAGTCAGTATATTTTATTGGATTCAAGAAGAAATTTAAACTATAAAGAAAACCATTTTATAATTTATTATACTTTACAAAACTGAGACAGAGTAAGTTAATCTAAGAATACAAAAATTGTAAAAGTGGAATTTTTAAAAAATGTGCTCTCCTGTCCTCTAGGAATCATTTGAATGTCTTCTGTTGCTTTCTTGTCTTCCAGAATTTGGAACAGTAGAAATACAGAAAAAAATATAACTTTTTTCTCATTCATTTAATGTATTTTGGAAACTCAGAAATCAAAATACAGATGGAGTGAATGGGGCATACTTGGAAAAATTATTTCTGTGAAACCAGAAACCCAGATCTACAACTTTGTAGAGAGAGAAATATCATCTCTGTAGTGAAGTGAATAGGAAAGAAAAACCTTGGCCTCTGATGACTTGGGAAGGACCATTGGATGTGCATTCAAAGTTTCAGTTCCAAACAAAATGTTAGCAAGTGAAAGGAGAAATAAGTCTATTTTAGGTAGCTTGCACCTGGCATTGTCAGAATCACAGAGGTTATTTTTGTTCTGCAGTCTGTCCTCTAGCTTTCTATGGACAATAAATTATATTCCTATTTCATCACCCCAGATATTTTTCATTTTCTTCTTTCTCCTCGTATGTACAAAAAATTTACTTCACTAACTCATGACAAAATTTTTATCTTAATTGTGGAAAGTTGGATAAATGCAAGACTGATACCTCTATATAACTTATCATCAGCAGTACACTTAAATTTTTTTAACTAGAAGTACATGCAATTCATTACTCTGTAGAATGTAACAAATAGATAAATTTCAATACTTAAAAATATAAATATAACAACATATCCTATTTCTGTAATGCTTTGTGAAAAGAAATAAATCATTATCTTTCTTCAGCAACTCAACAGTTTGCCTATTCTTTTTCCCTGAATACTTTTGGGAAAGAAAAAGAAGAAAAGAAAACATCAGAAAAATGTTTAGTCTTGTTTGTAATTTTGATTTTTTAAAAAATTTTTACTGAACACTTCAACCTTTGGTCTGTAAGCTTAAGAGAAAATGAGAAGCATTTTAGGCATATATTAGCTTTCTCATTCATATTGCTTATTGACATGAAATTCAGATAATTCCAAATGCAAAACAAATACAATTGACAATATTTGAGGAAAAGAAAATTTTCTATCTACATGTAACTTTGATTAGAAACATATGCTAGTAGAGCATTCCTGGAAAACAGTCTAAAGATGAAGATGTATCAATGCTAGAACTCTAAACTGTTTGCATTTGTGCTTAGTAAAAAGATTTAAATATATTTTTGAATTTTATTTCATTAAGAATATCTTGAAGTAGTTGGGGGAGAATATATACAATACTTAAATGTATGAGATGAGCATCCTAATTTAGTTTAATAGCTCTTGAAATATGATGTGGGGTTATTATAGGTAAGATTTTAAACATCCAATGTTGTGCTCAGATAAGATTGAGTTGATATAATACAAAATTAAGCTCCACAGGAAACCGAGAAACCAAAATCAAGATATATTAAATGAATGAGAAAAATGTTATATATTTTTCTCTATAATCTAAAATAACTTTGACAGGCAAAAATGCTATCAACTGTCACAGAAAGAGCTTAAAGAGTTGATTCTAAAAAAATCAATGGGCAATTATTTTTGTAAATATATACATGGATATTTTTAAAACTTAAAGAGTATAAAGAATTTTATTTTTACTATCATAACTTACGTGCTAAGGATGCACTTTGTAGCTCATAATCAAATTTATACTTCATTTATTAAATGAGTATTATGAGAGACAGTTTTTTCCTGCAATTAAATATACTTGGTACATGTGTGTTTGGAGGGACATGGTGCTCCATTTATTTTAAAAGAACACCACTCTAAAATACAAAATTAGTTTGCTATCAACTTATCTTCATAAAAATCAATTAAAAGTGTATCAATCCAAAGCCCCTGAATGAAATCCTGTAGAAATGGAGGTGTTGCTACCAAGTTGTATATTTCTCATAGATCCTGACAGGAAACCTCAAAAGACTGATGTCAATGATAATGCAAATATTGGTGTTGTCTTCAATAAATTGGGTTAAAATTGTGCTTAAATTGAAGAAAACACAATTTTCTAAGAAGTCCAAATTCCATCAATTTAATTATAATTTTACACTAGCTGGGAATGGTGGTGCACACCTGTCATTCCAGTGACTCTGGAGGCTAAAACAGGAGTATTGCAAGTTCAAACCCAACTTAGGCAACTTAATGAAATCCTTTCTCACAATTTAAAACAAGGGAACCTGGAGACATAGTGGTTTGATTGTGAGGTTTTTATATACAAGAAAATGGTGCCCAAAATTTACTGGAAACTCTTTCTCTCCCTGCCCCAATGCTTACTATCTTTTCTGAAAATAGCACTACCTCTTTCATTTTCTTTCAGAAAATTTGTATTTTCCCTTCCTCATGCTTTTGTTTATAATGAAAACTGCTGTGTTTTCTCCTGATTCCATATGATTAGTTCAGGAAAGGGCTTAAGCCATACAGAGAATTTCCCTGGGAGTTTTTGACATATTCAAGCTTTAAGGGAGTAGCTATTATTAGAGGAGGGTTTGAGATGTATGAACCTTCAAGTGTTGTCTCCTGAGAAATCAGCTGGAATTGAGAGAGACAGAGAATGAAGCACACAGGTGGAGAAAAAGCACAGGTGTAGATGTGATGGCTTTCAAGTCCTTGGTTCTAGTGAGGTTTTTGTTATTAAAGTTTATATTAGTCTTTATACTTTGGTCATTCAATATTTCTGGGGAATTTTCTCTTTTTCTAAGTGAGTTCATGTTCAATTTCTGTAACTGCTAAACCAATTAAATGGGCCTAAATGAGGTTTTATGTTTATAAATATTTTAGCAGGATGGATCCAAACAAACATTTCTATAAACTGTTTGTTTATTTTTATCACACTAATTTTATCACACTGTCAAAAATATTTTTGCATGTAGTTATCATTTATTGCTTGTATGGAAATTGACTTCCATGATACTGCTCTCTCAGTTCACTTTTCCATGTGACCTCTAAATTTTCAGGAATTCAGATTTCAGTCCTGGAAACTCTAGTCTTTACATGTCCAAGTAATCTTAGGGCTTAGATATTATCCATAATGCTAACTATCACAAGTTTAAATCTCTAACCCAGGCCAGACACATGCTCTGAATGCAAATCATGTATAACAAACAGACTAATTGACATCTTCATCTTAGATGTCTACTAGTCATTTCAAAATTAACATCCAAAATCATCAAACTTCCATATACTACACTGACTATTGCTGCAATTATCTGCATCTTTATAAATGTCACATCATTGCTAATTAGGGCAGAAAATGAAACAAAGCTATAACAACAACAAAAACCTTGAAATAAGTTTTCTGTATTTTAAATGTGCTTGCTATTTTCTATCTTCAAGCAAATTCTATGGGTTATAACTTCAATATTTATTCAAAGCATGACTATAAGATATGATTTAATTGGTAAGTGCTTTCATCAAAACCCATTGTCTCTTACACCTATCACAATACCCTCCTTATATTGATCAGCTTTGTCCTTATATAAAAGCCTGTGAACAACTCCTTTCACACTCTCTTTAGAAAGGGGACAACTTGGAATGTATGTCATTACTCTATTAACACCCCTAACTTTACAGTCTTTCTCTAAATGATCTGGCCCCAAACCAGACTGACTTCATCTCCTTTTTTCTCCCTCTCTAACAAGACTACTCCTTCTCTTTCTTGAACATATCAAGTAGAAGCCCACTTTGGCTGCCTTGACTTTTCTATTTCTTCTGTCTGGAAAAAACAAAACTATTTGCATGACTTGTTCCACCAATTCCTTTAAGTGTTATATTTTTCTTTTAATACAATATTATCTAATGTTTCTTATCCTTGATATTTTATAGATTCTTATATATATAGCTTATATTTTATTGCATTTGAAAGTGTCTCAATTTAATTGTCATTAATTTGATCCTTGGATATCATTTACAATTTATTTAGAATGAATAAGCAGGATGTGGCAGTGCACACCTATAATTCCAGAGACTCAAGGACTGAGGCAGGAGAATCACAAGTTATAAGCCAGCCTCAGCATGTTAGCAAGACCCTGTTTCAAAGTTTCAAAAAAAAAAAAAAAAAAAAAAATATATATATATATATATATATATATATATATATATATATATAGAGAGAGAGAGAGAGAGAGAGAGAGAGAGAGAGAGAGAGAAAGGGATGGGAATGTGGCTTAGTGGTTAAATGCCACTGGGTTCAATCCCCAGTACCAGAAAAATAATTAATTAATTAAAAATAATAAAATTAGTATGTGTATCTTTTAATCACTCATTAGGTTCAATGAATTATTTGCTTTACTATTTTACTTTTCCATTATTCAGAACTAGAAATATAGATTTCTAAATAGTTGATAAATTAGTCATTTTGTCAAGCTTTGTTAGTCAATAGAGGAGGTTTTAATTTTCTAATTCACAGGAATCCAAGACTTAAAGTTTTATCCATAACTGAAAGTCTGCAAATAAATGTGGAGAAACTGGACCCAATACACATCTTTTGCCTCTTAGGCAAATAGGTTCTCTAATTAGACCACAGGTCTAGTTTACATTGGAACTACAGAATTTGTCAGCTGTCAAATTAAATAATTTCATAAACCTGAATCTTTTTAATGTCATAGCTATGTGTGCAACCTGATAAATCCTCTGACCACTTACAATTAAGTTTTATTAGGATTGTAGTATATATAAAATTATATGATGCCCACTGCATACCTGGAAAATCAAATAGCATTTTTTTTAGATCTTTGTATTTCATTGCAAGCTTTGTAAAAAAACAAGTAAAACTTTATAACCAATCAGATTGTAATTGAAGAAAGAGCTGAAATTTTTCCTTTACTATAATCTTCTTCCAAGCAAGATTCTTGTCTTTATAATTGATTCAAATTATTACTCTTTATTTAGTACAAATAAAATGGATAACAATGTCATACAATAATGTCTGACACATAATGCAATCTGGTTTTAGTAGTTTAATACGTTACAGTTTGAAAATGGCAGAATATATTTACCATAAATTAGGAGATATTTTTAAAATTTGATGACTATTTAAAGAAAAATTTTAGATTGGAACATTCCTTACTGCAAATAATTTAATTTATCCATTTACCATTAATAAAATATTTACCCTGGTCATAACTAATATTTTTTCATTTTAGTAAAAATCTCAAATTGTTATAATTTTAGAATTTTACAATGTTCTATCTCATTTGATTTATTCTCATAATTATGAAACCTAGGAAGGCAAAATGAATATTAGCATCATTTTATAAATTAATAAGAAATATCCCATATGAATTAAGATGTACTCAAGAGCAAACATCTTGTGCTTGAACAACCCAAATTGGAACAAATTTACTTGGAATCTACTGTATTTGGATATTATAGTACATGGTAAGTTACTGAATGGCTAAGTGGCTCTTTTCATTAGCAAAAATTTAGTTTCTATTTCTACTTTTTTTTCCATTACAAATAATTATATAAATTATTTAGTCCCTAATCATATTGATTATATTTTCAACTTTTTCAAATTAAGATAATATTGTCTAATGGCTTTTGAATGGATAAAATAAAATAATCAACTAACACCAGTATTAAGAAATGACTAATGTATTAAACATTTTAAATATTTATACAGTTTTTTTGGAGAACTTTAAAAATATTATTGATGGCTTTATTTTAACTATTTCTTTGGACCTGGAAACTGTTTCTTCAAATAGAATGAGAAGATAAAGAGCAGAAAGTAATCATAATTTTCTCTTTTAAGACATGATTAAAATGGCAATTTAGAATGCAATAATTAATGTCAGTGATAATTGCATTACTGTATGACATGCTGAGACATTCTGTGTCATTTAATAGGTTTGGATTTTCAAATCAAACTTCTAAAATCTGGTTAATTCCTCCTAGGGAATATAACTGTAATTTAGACAGGAACCATGAGATATAATATTATTTTGTATGCAATGTGCTAGCCATAAAAGAGTAATTTATACTTTTTTAGTACATTAATTATATCATTCAGTAAGCATTTCTTTTTCTATAGAATTAGGATTTTGATTAAAATATTCTATAACACATATAAATTATGAATTTAGAGTTATAAAAGTTTTTAAATTCATTAGAATTAAAACACATATACATATACTATAAGGATACATGTTGGTAAAATACATATTTATATTTATTCATTGACTTACATATTACTTTGCACATCTAATAACTAAGGTTATTTTCATATCAACACTAAACCACAATATGCTACTATGACATTATCAAAAGGTTTTCTTTGGGAATAAGAGTTGTATTGATGAGAAATCTAATATAAGAATTCAGAAAAGACTTTCAAAATATGTTGCATTTATGTTACAGATAAATTATTTACAGATAAATAATAAACATATTGACTAGGTAGAGATGCTATATATGAGAAAACAAAAGAAAATACAATGTTTTGCAAAAACATTATGTATAGTTGGGACATAAATCATCAAAGGATGAATGGAGTGAGACAGAAACTAGACCATGAGAGGCCTGATGAAACACAAACAGATAGAACTTTATTCTGTGGGTTCTAAGAATGATTGACAGCGTTAGTAGTAATTGATATTCAGATTTGTCTCTCCTTATGACAGTGCTTTCCTCAGTGTGGAAAATGAATTAAAGTGAAGTGACTTTAAAAATAAAGAGGAACTGATTATAAGTTTATTGTTACTATCCAAAAAATATAATGAATCATAACAAGGTAAAAAAAAAAGTATGAAAAAATAGATTTGCAAGAAAAGGAGATAGTTCCCCAAAATCATTTAATGAGGAAAATGTATCAGTTTCCTATTAGTGCCATGATAAATTACCAGAAACTTAGTCACTTAATATAACAGAAAACATTACTTTGCAATTAGGTAGGATGAAAATTTGACATAATTCTTACTGAACAAAAATCAAAGTGTTATCAAGGCTCTATTCTTTTCTAAACAGATCTATGGGAAAATTTATTTTCTTCAATCTTCCAGTTTCTGTAGACACATGGTCTTTATTCATTGACTCTAGATCTCTTCCTCCATCTTTAAAGCCAGTAGTACTGCATCTTCCTGAACATTACCCATGTTCTTATTATCACAGTTGGGAGGTGTATAGAATTTTAAGGACTGAGTTAGATTGGGTCCACCCAGACCACCCCGGAAAATCTCCTTCTTTCGGAGTCATTCATTTAAATACATTTTTGTGATCCCTTTGGCCAGGTAAAGAAACATATTCACCAATTCTGGAGATAAGGACATGGGGACATTTGAAGGCCATTATTAGATGTACCAAAAGAAAAATAAATTAAAATGTGGCACTCATTTCTCAACTGGGAAATTTGGGGTAAGGATAGTATAAATTTTACCTCACTGAGATCAACAAGAAGAATTGGGCACAAAGTACATTATGACTAATGTAATGTGACAGGGAAAACAAAAAGAAAATGCAAATTATGAGAAAGGAGAAGAATTGATGGAACTACCAGTAATTGGAAAAGTAGAAAAATAAGATCAAATTTGAAAAGAGTATATTGAAATAATAGCCTTATATGATTGAACTGGAAGCCGTACATCTGTGAATGATAATAATAATTATTTTGAAAATTTTGGGCATGGAGTCCTATAATACAGCTTTTGAGGCGGGGGTGAGTAAATAGAGAATAGAAGTTGTTCAATGAAGTAAACTAAGGAGAATGAAAGGAAGGGGGAGGGCTGGGATAAGGACAGACAGTAGAATTAATCTGACATAACATACCTATGTACATATATAAATACACAATAGTGAACCTCACCATCCTGTATATGCACAAGAAATTAATTAAAATGTAGCTATGGGTAAATGGCAGAAAGATGAGTGGAGTACAGGGAAGAGAGCAGGGAATGGGGGAAGAGAAGTTACTGGGGACTGGATTAGAACAAGATATACTCCATGCTTTTACAATTATGTCAAGATGGATCCAACTGTTCTGTATAACTAAAAATAACCAGAAAAAAGAAAAAAGAAAAATTTTATTTAGGCAAAATTCACATGACATAATATAAAACATTTTAATAATGGCTCAGTGACACTGAATACATTCATAGTATTCTGTAATCACCACATATATGTAGATCAAAAATGTCTCGTCACACTATATCTATATGTAACCACTCCTAATGTCTCTCAATTTCCAACCCCTGTCAACCACTAATTTGTTTTCTGTCTTGTTGGTTCATCATACTTTTCTAAACCTTGAGGTTATTATACTTTGGATATGAAATGTCCCCCAAAGGCTCATGTGTTGAAGACTTGGTCCCTAATTAGCGGCAATGTTCAGAGATGGAACTTTATGGAAGTGATTGAATCATGAGAGGTCCTACTTGATCAATAGATTAATCCATTGTGAGTTGAATGGCCTTCTAGGAGGTGATGGAAACTGTAGGAAGTAGAAACTATTAGGGAAGCAATCACCAGGCATTTGCCATGGAAAGGTATTTCTTGTGGCCCACCCACTCATGCTTCCTGACTGCCTTGAGCTGAACAGCATTCCTCTGTCAGGCCCTTCCACCATGATGTTCTGCCATATCTCAGGCCCGAAGCAACCAAACTAGCAGTAATAAACTGAAACTTCTGAAACCATGAACCAAAATAAATATTTATTCCTCTAAGTTATTTTTCTCAGGTGTTTGTCACAGCAGTGAAAATCACACACACACACACACACACACACACACACACACACACAATTAATGAACCATACCAAGTGCTTTAAAGCTTGATCAACAAATTAATTGATGTGACAATCTGATTTGTATGTAAAGAGAATAGAGTTTATGTTAAAAAGAAATTATCTGCCACTTATCTCAACCATGGATTTACAATTTACATTTCATTATTTAAGGGATGAAAATTCTTTTCTTTTTATTCAACATTTAAATTAAAACTCATAATTATGGACACTAAATTATAAGCCTCTTTATTAATTTTCTCACTATTCAGATTCATAAAAATATTTGGGATTAAAGATTACAGAGTTAAAGGGAAGGCAAAGAAAGCCTTCTATGTAGTCAGATTGAAATAATGGTCTTTAAAATTGTTGCCAAAATTTAGACTCAACACCTTCAGTATTCATATTACACAAATATGTTTCTCCTTTCCTCTGGATTATAGTTACCAAAATTTTATTCTTACTTTTTGTATCACACTTTGCTTTCAGATTTATTACTGGTAATGTCTCAAGAGCTAATAAGAGTTCAAAGTGAAATTAATTACAATTTAATGTGGATTAAAATCAGAAACTAAATGGATAAACTGCTAATTGTGAAATTGCTCAGGGGAAAGAGGAGACATATTGAGAGTCTCACAGAAAAGTACAGAGGCATCTGGTCTATGTATTATAGTCTGCTGGCCTACAGATAAAGTGTGATCATGGTCTATCTCAGTACTTACAGGAGCAGATGAAGAAATGAGACACACCATAACTCGATTATTAACATTATTTAATAGTGGGGGGAGTAAACCATGATTTGTAGTTCCATGAACATTTACTAAATAACTGATACATGTAAGAAAATACGTTAGGGAAAATACATAGTTGATAAACGATGTCCTAAAATTTAACATTCCTAATGAGCTAAAATATTTTGATGAAGTGCTATATCAGAGGAAGTATATATCACATACCTTAAATGTGATACAAGAAAGTTACTGGAATTCATAACAGAAAAAGTTAGCATTTGATTATTGAGAGAGCCTGAACAAAGGCAGTAAGTAGAAACAGGTAGTAGAAGAAAGTGTCATCTCTAAACAGCAATAACACTAATTACACTTGTGTAACCTGACCAGAAAACAAATTACAAACAACTCTGCATACTATATTTGTTATGATTTAATCTAAAATGTTTCCCAATATCTCATCTGTTGAAAGAGTGGTCTCCAAGGTAACAATGTTCAGAGGTGGTGTCTTGGGAAGGGAATTGGATCATGAGGATTCTACTCTTATCAATAGATTAAACCATGGATGGATTCATAATATAATTAAGTATTAGGAGATGATAGAAACTTAGTAGCCAGGGGTCTAATTGGAGAAGCAGGTTCTTGGGGGATGCTCTTAAAGACCGTTTTATCCCTGGTCCCCTCATCTTTCTCTCTCCTTCCTGGCAGATAAGAGGTAAGCAGCCTTCTCTGATACACACTCCCATTGCCATGATCTCCTGCTTTACCTCAGACTGAAAGCAGGAACCACTCAAACGTGGACTAAAACCTTTGAAACACTAGGAAAAATTGCATTTGTATTTATTATCAAGGAAGGCCAGTAATCACTTTGAGAGCATCATTGGAGGCAAAATTCATGGGTACAACATCCGTGTATGAAGTAGCATCATGGATAGTGATGTAATCTGAATTAAATAAATGATATTAGGAAACTGTGGAGGCCAGAAGATCTATATAGTTTCAACATAAACATGTTCAAAATACCCATGGCTTTGAAATGTCAGTGTTGCTGGTTTTTTTTCTCCTGTTGAGACAGGATCAAGAACAATTAACCAGAAATAGCACATTTGAAAATAAAGAAAAAAGAGATTTTCTGAACACCTCAGAGAATCTTCACATGTATTGATCAGACAATAAGTAAATACAAAACTGTCTATTTTACACCCATTGTATTCAGTCTGCATCAATAAATTACTAGAGCCCACACAGTCTTATACATTTTATAATAGATTTTTAATATATATTATATATATATACATATAAACATTTTGGTGAAGTTCAAGCATTTTCACAGGTCTAAGTTCAATAAAAAATAACGACAGGATAAAATATTATTAGACTTTTACTGAGTGGATACAATTGGCCCGACACTCCTTTAAGCATTTTATCTAGAATGCTCTATTTTAATACTTAGCAAAACACTAAAAACAAAGTGTTATGATTATCATTATACCCTTTCAACAGAAGGGAATTGAGGGCACTGAGATGTCCAGAATTCAATACAAAAGTGTTCTGTATTTCAGTGCCAGAACATTTTAATTCAAAATACAGACATTAGCAGATTTGTCTCCTCACCAACTGCCACTTCCTTCTATCTGACAAAAAAACCTGCTCTCAGTGTAGTCTCTCAAAATATCTCACAGAAATAAATGGCTTTCTTGGCTCCTGACCTTTGTGCTTCTAAAAAAAAGAGTTCAAACCCATGTGGGGAGAACATACTTTTAAAACTCACACTCTTTGTTTCTGGGCCAGTGACCCATTCACCAGCATTCCTCTCTTCTGTCCTCCAGCAGAATAAAATGAAACAGGAAAAAAAAAACCTCCATGCATACTAGCAATGGAAATGGTGGGGTTTCATTTATAGCAAGCACACCTGATGTCTTGTCCAGTCAGGAAGCGAGTATGACATCTGTGTCTAATCTACGTCTCTTGGATATTTACACATCTTTTGGCAGGTGTTAAACATTTCTGATACTGTTTTTACATAGGAAAGAATGACCCTATTAGAAATGCCTCTATATATTTATTTTTGCACTAACTGGTATTTTTACCCTTAATTTACCAGTAGATTATTTATTGTTTTGCAGCTTCAGTGAGCAAAAGACTTCTCACATAACTAAAAACAAGTATAATGATATACTTCTAGTTATCATTTTATTAGATTGAAAGCATTCAAGTAAAGAATTAAATGATACCTCAGGATAAAGTTCACACCTCATTATAAACTTGTCTAAATAGAATTCATCAAATGGTATGTAGACAACAATGGCTAGTATGGAGAGAACATTAACTGATGTGTCAACCTCTAAATGGTTCAGAAGAATTTTGCCAATAAAATCCATTGTATAAATACTCACTATTAAAATATATTTTAATATTGTATACCAGAGGTGCAATTTCCTAGCATTTGCCTTTCAGTTTACGATAGAATTCCTAAGCAACTATTTTTGCACCTTTGAAAAATAATTTGCATTGTAAGTGTGAAAACGGGGTGAAATATGTAACTATCCATGGGTTTTAAAAAATCTAATAGATTCTTATAATTTTCAGAGTTTTGTTTGTTTTGCTAATATAATTTTTTTCAGAAAAATCATCTGAATAGAAACTTTGTTGCTCAACATTACATTGAAATTCACAACCTTAAATTTCACAATGGTTATCATATCACAAGCTACACTAAACATCAATGCCATTCTTCGTTTGGTTTCAAAACTTTTTACTAATACATCATGAAAGATAAAAATAAATATATTGAGAAACATCTACTCCAGAGAAAATAGCTCCAGGTTACAAAATGAATAAAACCATGACAACATGATGCATTGGTACATTTTTTTACTTGTAATATAAATTGTTATAGGAATAACTTCAAGCCTCCGTATTATTGTCAGCGTTTGCAAATGTAATTCATGTATACATAAGAATGATACATTTAAGTACATATAACTCCTATTATTTAACTATTCTTCTTGGTCTAATACAGATTCATGATTTTTCAACTACTGTTTAGCAAATGTTATTTTACAAAATGGAAAAAAAAAATCTCACCTTTCTGTGAATTTCACTCTTTCAGTCGTATTAATTCCATTGCAATCCTGTTTTTCTTAGTGCTACTATTATTGTTGTTACCAATACTTCCACCACTACCATCACCATCACCATTACTGTTTTGCTTGATTATTACTGTCCATTTATAATGTACACCACACGAATTGTAACATTTAATTCTCACAACCACTCAAACAAGCAAATAATTATGAGCAACATTTTTTTTAAGGGGACTAAAACTTGAGGTACAAGAGAGGAGGCAATTTTCTTACTGAAGAAAAAAAGAAGTATATAATTCAACTAAAAAATGTTTCAGCAACTATACTAATCACTGACTAGGAAAGAATTTCTGTGACCTGGGAAGAAGTGGAGTAGAAAAATGTATAAGGCACTAGAAGAAGAATTTATACTGTGAAAAAACATGTTGTTTTTTTTCTTATTTGCATTTCCTTCTTATTTATGCCATTGAGTTTCTCCATCAAGAAATTTCTTTAATGATATAGAGCATTTGTCAGGTTATAGTCTCAGGATCAGAAAGTTTGGAGATCTAGAGTCAGCTGATCTAGAGTCAGATCTAGAGTCAGATCTAGAGTCAGAGCATTGGTGAGTTCGGGCAGACTGTTTCATGTATTTCTTTAGACTTGTTCCTCTATCTGTGGTTCAAAGGCTCTATTTAAAAAAAGTTCCTTGCAGTCATTATATTGAGTCACTCCACTTCTACAATTGATTTTCCTATCTACTGCCCTCCACTTCTCCACCTCCCCTGCCTCCCATCCCTGAAGCTCAGCATAGAAGTTGTGCAGTGAGTGTACAGTACATAATGAAGCCAAAGTCACCAACTGCCTATCAAAGCTCTGCCCAAAGTTCTGGATCCTGTCTAATAGTTAGGGAAGGCTCTCTCTCACTGTTCTAGTTCTTTTACCATATTTACCCAATGGACAAGTGTGTTAGTCAGCTTTTTGTTGCTATGACAACTATCTGAGGAAAACAAAACTTAAAGGAGAAAATATTTTTTCTGTCTCACACTTTCAAAGGTTTCAATCATCTTTGACCTAAGGCAAGATAGAATATCATGGCAGAAGGGTGTAACAGAACAGAGCTGTTCAGCTCACAGCAGCCAGGAAGCAGAGTAGAAAGAAGAAGGAAGAAGAAAGAAAGAGGAGAAAGAGGAGGAGGAGAAGAAGGAGAGAAGAAGAGGAAGAGGAGAAAGAGAAAGAGAAGGAGGAGAATGAAGAAAAAGGTTGAGAAAAATTACTGCTGTCTGAGGCATATTCCCAGTGACTGGATTTCACCAACCACCTAGCCCCCACCTTCTAGAGTTTCCGCCACCTCCCTGTAATCCACTCTTATTATTCATCCATCGGATGGATTAATCTATTGATGAGGCTTGAGCCCACATGATTCAATCATTTTAGAAGCCTCATCACTGAACATTGCTGCAATGGGACAAGCCTTCAAGACATGAGTCTGGGGAACCTTTCCTATCCAAACCATAACAGCAATTAGGGGCTCCAGTACAGTGCATCTGGAGAAAGTGCTTTTAGCAAATAAGCTTAGAAACTGATACTTCCACAGACTCCCAGCCCTAAAATAGCTTGATTGAATCTTTATACATTGCTTTGAAGGGAGCATGTGCTAGGGGAAAAGACTTCATTTACATACATAGAAGTGATCAGTTTGTTAAATAAATATAATAATGATCTTTAAGATCACTGGTCACCAGAGCTGGACTTTATCATCACCACCTTCCAAAAAAGATATATTTCTATCTATAACAGGGATTCATTTTACATTTTTTCTGTTCATCCCTTCCTATGTGAACCCCCAAAATTAGTATAGGGATGCAAAAGACTCTATAGTAATCTTTCATGTATGAAGAAATGAACAGAAAAAAAATTAAAAATTGATTCCTTCTCTAGATATAAATTCACCATTTCTGACCTATACACAATAACATGTTAAATGAAATAAGCCAGACCCAGAAAGCCAAAAGTCAAATGTTTTGTCTTAAAAGTGGATGGCTACAGAGAGAGAAAAAGTAAAAGAATTTTTTTTAAAAAAGGATCTAATTGAAAGAGAAGGGAGACAAATAGAACATAAAAAGGAATTGACAGGGAAGGAGGAGGACAGGGTAAGAGAAATTGCTACCTACCAAAGTATGCTATGTTTATGTATGAATACCACAGTTAATCCCTATACATATATTATTTATTATATAATAATTATTATTTTAATCAGCAGTATATATGTGTATCAATATATAGCTGCTTAAAATAATAATAATAATAATAATAATAATAATAATAATGATAATGATAATGGAGATTATTAGAATAGAACAAGCAGAGGGAGAGGAAAAGGGAAGATACTGGGGAATGAGATTGATCAAAGTATTTGCATGTTTGAATATGGCATAATGAATCCCACTGTTATATATAATTAAAATATACCAATAACATTCATTTACAAAAATTAATTAAAATATTAGGGTGAATTCATGTATTTCCTCTAGCTTCAGCAATCTGGAAATTCATCCAGTATAAATGCATTCCTTATATTATATAAAAGCTGAAGTTATGCTGTATAGATAGTGATGCTTACTTTAAATCTCCTTCTAGACAGTCATTCACTTTACTTACTTTTCATGCTTTTATTACTACATATTTTGGCTTGGTCCTGGACTTCAGCCTATTGATACTTGCTCACATTCATTTTATTTATTTTTTCCTCTTTATGTTTTTCTCCCCTTGGGTCCAGCTTAAGAAAAAAAAAGAAAGAAAGAAACTCAATTTATAGGCTTTCTTCAAATCATCTAACATTTTTGCTTCATCTTATAAAACATAGCTGTTATTACCCCTCTGCCCCGTGTTTTGTTTTTGCTTTAAAATTGGATTGGTGAGAGCATGCCCCAGGCAATGAAAGACAATTATTTCTTAGATGTTCTTTTCATGGTGATTTTTTTTTCAGAAATGCCTCTTACAAAGACATGAACTTCTAGCATTTTAACTACTACAACAGCCATTGTGAAATTGTCACCATTGTGATTTCAACATAGAGACCTCTGAACATCTCTGTAAGAAATGTTGACAAGGTCATAGCCAAGGACCAGAATGTGGCACTAGGGTATATGTTTCTAATGTTACAACTACGGGAAGCAGGTGTTAGCCCAAATATCTGAAGTGCCTGCAAGAATTAAATGTCAAATTTCTGCACTTGTAATTCTTACTTTCCTAAGTAAGAATTTTAGAATTATTAAACCAGATAATACATGAAAATACACATCACAACACCTAGCATATATTCATTTAACAACTGTAAAATTTTATGTTTGTCACACACAATTCTATGGTTTCCATGTATATTATAATATTGTTCTCATTTTATAAATAAGAGCAATTAGGGAAAATGGTTTATGTAACTGAGGTCTCAAACTCATGAATGGGGATGTTATAATTCATATCCAGGCTGCAGAGCTGTAGAAGCAATGCTTTCAAATGCTACTCTTAATAATGTTTAATCCTGTCTAGTTTTTTGAATTGCATTTTCCTTTTGAAAAAAATCCAAGGCTTCCAAAAACAGTGGTGTTCACCTATAATCTCAGTGGCTCGGGCTCTGGAGGCTAAGGTAGGAGGATCAAGAATTCAAAGCCAGTCTCAGCAAAAATGAGGAACTAAGCAACTCAGTGAGATCCTGCCTCTAAATAAAATACAAAATAGGGCTGGGGATGCTGCTCAATTGTTGAGTGCTCCTAAATTCAATCCCTGGTACCATGTGCCCTCCTCCCCAAAAAAACCCCACAAACCTCAAAGTTTCAATAGACCTCATTAAAAAATAATAATAATAATGTCTGTCCTGAAAATTTTGCTATTACTACCCCAAACTCATTTAAGAAAATTCATTACCACCAGTGGCTTTCTAGAACACAAATTTCCTCATTTTTCTTTCAAACAACCTAAGCAGTTTAATAACACTCTAACTACCTCTAAGACTTCTCTTTTTCCTCTGGCTCTAAAAATGGCTTCAATTTGACACCTGGTACCTATGAACCATTGGTGCTATTTCAGAACAACCACAAAGGACCCGGGAAAAACTCATTAGGTTAAATCCCATTATCCTCTCTTTGAATGGGTTTTGTTGGTTCATAGAACTTGCTTGTAAGGCTCAGAAGTCTAATAGGTTTTACTTGTATCTCTGAATGAGTTCCATTATTCAGTGAGGGTCTATTTATGCTCTTTCGTTGTTTTATTTTGTTTTCTCTCCAAGAAAAATGTAAAGGTTATGAAGGAGTACAGGAAAGAGATAGGTTGATTCATTAACATTTAGGGATGGAAGGAGAGTGCTGGGGATGGGTAGGTATAACACCTTAATCTTGAATTTATATAAGCTGATATTTGTAGAAACCTTAGAAGTATTAGATCTGCCTTCTTCCTTTAAAAAAATTAGTTGTCAATGGATCTTTTATTTTGTTTATTTATATGCAGTGCTGAGCTTGGAACCCAAGGCCTCACACATGCCAGGTAAGCACTCTCCCACTGAGCCACAACCCCAGCCCCTGATTTCTTTGTTTTGATTAGTACCAATGCGCAAATCCCTTGGCATTTTGACTTTTTATTACATAGTTACAGTGATAATCAGAAAATCGTAATCTTCAACATATATTGTCACTTGATATCTATCAAATATGACACAAAGATGAAAAATTGGTTTATTCATTTTTTCGAATATGCTATGGAAATTGTGTGGGTTTATTCAATCTGTTGATTGAATATTAGGAAAATTCTCCTTTTTAAAAAATAATTCCCTTCATATCCACTCCCATTCTCATTTATAAAGTTGTAATCTGGCTTATAACTATCAGCCTATAGCTAGGGATATCATAATAAATCCTCTGAAACATGTCACTGGTGTTATTTGTGAGAACATATAAGAGAGAGTTGTTTTATTGAATAGAATTTTGTTTCACCAAATGTATGGATGCCATTTAATATCACAAAAAGAAAAAAATCATAAAACTATTATTTAGGTGTTTGCCACAATAAAACTTAAAGCCAAATTCTCTATGTTATTATCTTTATGATCATAGTGTTCACTGAACATTTACTGTATTTCAAGAACAGTTTTAAATGCTTCAAGGCATTTTATAATTTGATTTTTACACCATCTCTATGAAACGAGTGTCAATATACCAATTTATATTTGAGACTATTAAATCTTAGAGAGATAAAGTAATCTCTCTAAATTCAGGTTAATTTGCAATCATGGAGTCAAAACTAATTTAGTCTAATTCAAAATTTGTTCTCCTACCCATAATGTTATATTATCCTGATTTCATAATTTTTTTCTAGTAAATTTACTTTTATTTTCCTACTTCCATTTTTCACTTATTCCTTTTATTACCTAATTCAAATATTTTATCTTGCTGAATTATATTCATTTGTCTATTCATATGGGCATAAATCTATATGTGTACATACTTAGGTAATGCTAAACCTACATAGACAGAAGACAGACTGTAAATCAATAGTATATAGGGCACTGGGGATGTGGCTCAAGCAGTAGTGCACTCGCCTGGCATGCACAGGCCACTGGGTTCAATCCTCAGCACCACATAAAAATTAAAAAATAAATAAATAAAGATGTCTGTCCACCAAAAACTAAAAAATAAATATTAAAAGTTTCTCTCTCTCTCTCTCTCTCTCTCTCTCTCTCTCTCTCTCTCTTTTTCACTTTTTCTCTTTCTCTCTTAAAAAAAAATAGGAAGGAGAACTTGTGTTTAATGGGGAAAAGAGTTATGAATAAGCAATCACTCAAGATGGAAAAAAAAATAAAAAACCAAGAACCAAATACATGTGCAACATCAAAATGCATTTAACATCCAGAACAATTAGAATACAATAGAAATTGCAGAATTCTATTTCTAAATAGCCTTAGTAAACTTTTTAAACATGTACAAAACTAATCAAGAATTTCAGTGTTCCAGGATATTTTCTATAGTTATTAGGATATTTTTGTGGTCAATGAGATCATGATTTTTAAATCAGTCACAGGGTATTCATTTATATAATTCATCTTGTCTGTTTCTAGTTTCCTTCCCATATTTTGCAGAAATGCTTCATTTTCATAATTAGAGTTAATGTGTAATTAATTAGAAGAAACTATGTTAAATGTTTAACAAACTATATTTTCAGAAAAATAACAATTCTAAAATAAAACCCTCAGTATTAAGACAGCAGATTATGCTTTATTTCTTTTTAAATTGTTGGAATTAAAATATGTTTATTTGGCAAAGCCTTCAAATTCATGTTTTTTTTTTTTTTCTTTTTAACTAATGCTGAGCAAGAAGTCTTAACTCATCTTAAAAGTCCACTATTTTTTTTTCTGTAATTTCATAGGCTGCTCATAAAATTAAATAGAATTTTGTAGGGTCATTCCTAAATCTGTATTGTTTTCCCCTAAACATATTTCATTCCTGAGCATCATAAAACATGAGATACTAGAACTCAATTTCTAGCTGAGGTGACAAGTTTTATCTAATTAAGAATAAGAGAGTTTTGCATTGTTTTAAATAATTATGGTATATTTGATATTCAGGCTCACATTCCATCTTACTTTAAAATTATTATTAAACTTCATATTATCAGAATAATCTGAATTCAGTGTAATATATGGAAAATATAATGCACAAAAGGATAAGACCTCAAGTTTAACCGACATATTAATGGTCACTAATAGGTATTGTGATCAGAGAAACGGTTAACTGAAGGAAAGAGAGAGAGAGAGGAATGGAGGGAAGAAGAATTATATGCTTTTTTATTTACTTGCAAAAAAAAATTGTAAGCTGTAAAATGAATGCTATTTGACTGTGGGTCTATGGATACATGGAACCATTCATGTACTTATCAGGAATGTCAACCATCATAGTAATTTTAAGAAATGTAGCAATAGTCAAGATAAAAATAAAATAATCTCATAACCTATGAACAAGCAGCTTATACATATACATATTCACATGTTTATATGCATATATACATATATTTTCCCTCTGATACAGATTTATTAAGGAATATACTCAAGGACATTCCTTGCATTGATGTTTGTAGTAGAAATTTACAGTGTGGTAAAATATGGATTGAGTATTCATCATAGGAAAGAATATTTGGTAAAACATAGGGTTTGAACACCATGGTATAAAATGAATTTCAGTAGTAGCCCTATGGATTAACTTCAGAATTGTTAAGTCTCAGAGAAATAAAAAGAAACTAAAATTACCCTTAAGGGTGTTAATATTCCAATATAGCTTGTATGTGAACACATGTGAATAGTCTTCAGTGAGATAGGAAATGAGTGGAAAAGTTATAGACAATTACACCAAATTAATACTTAAGAGGATCCAATAGGTGCTTAGGCTCATATTACATCAGGAATTGAGGATATGATGACAAAATCTGGGTTTTGTGGTCTAAATGGAGTGGGCAATATGGATAGAAAAGAGGTAATATTTAACTTATCTCTTATTTAGCAAACTCCTTAATATGCATGTGCTCTACCATGTTATAGTGGCCATGTTCTTTTTTTTTCTTTCTTTTTTGAATTTCTTTCTTACATACATGACAATAGTGGAGTGCATTACATTTATAATTATCCATTCAGAGCACAATTTTTGTAACTCTGTATATAAAGTATGTTCACGCCAAATTATGCCATTATACATGAGCTTTTTTATTTTTTCGCATACAATTCTTAATACACCTTTATACCACCATTTATCGTTTCTCTGTTTGTATATAAGGTATGTTGACACCAAATTCACATCTTCATTCATGAACTTTGTATAATGATGACCCTCTCCTTCCACCATCCTAGCTAATCCCCTTCTCCCTCCCTTTCCCTCTCACCTCTATTCCTTATCTAGAGGTAATTTTCCTCCCATGCTTTCCCTCCCTACCCTACTTTGAGTCACCCCCCTTATATCAGAGAAAACATTCAGCATTTGTTTTTTGGGGGATTGGCTAATTTCACTTAGAGTAATCTGCTCTAATGCCATCATTTCCCTGCAATAGTGGACATGTTCTAACATGCTATATTAGGCCCTAGACTCTAGGAAGGTGTGCATTACTTGGAACCAATTGATCCAAGGAAAATTCCTTTTTCTTTACTTAGAGTTAGTAAGAGATTGCTTTTCACCCTTTAAGGTAAGTTCAGGAGCAGAATTAGCAAGACATATTCACATTAATTTGCATTGTGATAGTGTATGTTATTTGAAACTAAAAATTTGTTTTATTTCACTGGACAGATGGCATCTTTGTATGGGACTTCCTATTGGACAAATGAGTTTCTGAGCCAATATACATAAATACTTCATCTCCTTAGGGGATCTGTCATTCTCTTTCTCTGTTTATACTGATTGTTAGTGATTGGCCCACTAGTTGGTTTGGCATGAACATAATTCTTCATGCAGGCAACCATATTGTTTCATAACAGATTGTCTGACATTTTCAAGATAAACTCCAACTGGGCACTTTTGGATCCTTGGAATTTATCATTGTATCTAAATGGAAGTTATTATAATTTTATGTTACTTATAATGAGTTTTGAAAAGAGTTTCCCCCCACCTCATCTGCTCTTTTACATAAGAGTCCATTAAAAAATAACAACTGTTGGTTAAAATAATTTAACTTCTTACTTTTAGTGCATGGTCATAATTCTAGGTAACCACATGTTTTTCAGTAAAAGTAGAAAACACTTATATACACCTGTATAATCCAATTCATTTGTCCTTGTTACTCTAACTCTCCCATCCATTGAAAGTAATATGAGTCTAAAAAGAATGGAAGCAATAAATTCTAAAATTAATTTTATAGAAAAAAAACTGATTTATAGAAAAACTCAAAACTGTATGAAAAAACTGTATGAAAAAGGCAACATTTTTTACTTGATTTACATACTTTTTTTTCAATCTACTTTGATTTCAGTTGCTAACCACTGTCTTTACTTATGACTGATAATCTATCTAAACTAGATTAGCATTCCCTTGCTTTCAATTTCTTTACTCTTTTTCAACTACACTTCAGCTACTGACCAGAATAGCTTTCCTCTGGTCATCATTCTTGCATTTCTCCTCTTTCCCTTCAAAATTTTAAGTAGGTATTTTCCTCCTAAGTAAAATCCTTCTTGCCTTTATCCTCTTCTGTCCCCCCACACATATTTAAATATTACTGAATCAAACTACATTATTCTGCCCATTAACCCTTTTTTACTACATTTCTCATTTCATCCAGATTAAAGTCATATTATTGTACTTTATAACAATTTAAGCTTTGCCATTTTTCTTGTTTTACAAAGATAGTCTCCATTTTATAACCCCTTCCATCATTCACATTCTTTTTTACAAATATATATTATATGCAAATATTACAAAGAACTATTATGTAAATGAGGAGTTAACATAGTATATATCTTAGATATATATATACATACTCAAACATTTTTCTAAGAGTTATAAATTGTTCAATGAATAACTTGTAAAATACCGATGCTACACACACACACACACACACACGCACGTGAAATAAGGTTGAAAAGTTCAGGAACAGTCTGGAGAGTAGTCAAATGGAAGTCTGAAAACTTTTATGGTAAATAAGAGGAAGAACATCAGCTGCTTTGCTTTGTTGGTGGTGAGAGACTCTAAGGTCCATGAGATTCAACTCTTTAATAACAAGTCACATCTCTCTTTTGCACTGATTCTCTCTCTTTGCTGGCATGATCAGCTCTCTGCCCACACTCTGATCTTCATTATTTCTATCACCTGATTATCCTATTTTATGGTAAAATGTTTGTTTCTCTCCTTAATGCAATACTGTGTCTCCACAGAAAGCAATCACACCTGGCTACTCCTGTAGCTTGTAAACAGTCATTTCACATTGATGGTTCTTCCCTGCCCTGATTTATTTTTCACCTTTACAGATTTACAGCACTGGCTCTGTTTGACAATTTGGTGTTGTGCACAGAAAAGCATAAATAAATGCACCCATGAAAGTCACTGCTGAAACTGCCATTTGTCAAAGAACCTGGATCATTTTAATTTTTAATTTTCTGCAGAATGTGAAAATTTTAAGCACCTCTTCTTGAGTTTCTTTGCTATTCTTCTGCATCTGATGTTAAAACTTAAAGTTGTTAAGAAACTATGAGGTTATATAACTTATATGCTTCACAATGCAAATTTTTCTTTAGCTTCAATTTTAACCTTTGGTTGAATATTTTTTACGTCCTGTTTTCAACAATGCACTCATTATTTTCAAGGCAAAGTATAGTTTTGGGCAGCATAAATTACTAGAAAGCCATGCCTGGCATAAAAAAAATCGATAATAATCTTTTACATTTTCTTAGATACGTTCTATTTAACACTTATCACAATGTATATTACTATTAATGTTCTTTCAGAATTTAGAAATAACTCTTGCTATGTGCCCCCTGTTGATACCACTCAACTGTTCTCAAGGCAAAATGATTATGTAAGTCTTTCAATGATTATTAATCTTTAGTCCTCTTACTATCATACTATGCCTCTTTTTACTTTTAATAGCCTCAATTAAATTCAATAAGTTCATTTATGAAATTGACAAAGTCAGCCTCTTTTTTTAAAACTCTGCTCCCTCTAGCCCTGTGGGATGGTGGCCACTACCTCCTATTACTAATTCCCAGATGGTATTACCGTTTTCTCTTTGTCTTTTCAGTTCCCTTAAAACTCTTATTCCATTAAAGTTTCCACCCACAACTAACTGATATCATCAGTGATTCCAAACTGATCTTGAGGGACACAAATACAAAGCAATGGCACAAACAAGTACTTAAATGAAAAATAAATAAATAATAACAATTACAGCAAAATTATAAAAGTAGCAAAAGGAAGAAAAAGCACAAGTTACATTAGGAATGACAAAGCAACAATTCTATAGGTTTGGAGGTAAAAATAAAGAATATAATAAAAATGGAGTAAAAGAACACATCAATATTTTAGATTTGGAGATCAAAAGAAAAAAAATATTGACAAAGCAGGTGAAGGTAGTCAACAGAGCCCAAAAAATCAGGGTTTGTACAATGAATAATGAATTTGCTCTTGGACTTGTTTAGAATGAGGTGATGGTGGAAAGATGAAGCAAAAATATGTATAGGGAGCAGCCAATCATGCCAGAAAAAGAGATCTGTAATTAGTTCACATAAACTAATGTGTTCTGGAAGTTATTTCGTAAGATTAAATAGGAAGCATTCAAATGAACCTTTGCAAAAGTCAGTGGAATGGAGAAAGGAAAGAGCTGGGCAAACTGATGCACTAATACTCAGTAATATATGAATGACTCTTTACAGTTTATAAAGCACTATAGCATAGACGCCTATTTTACCTTTGCAGAAACCCTGTAAGGTTGACAGGACAGATGACAATATTTCCTCTTTGTAGGCAAAAAAAAAAAAAAAAAAAAAAAAAGAAAGAAAGAAAGAAAGTGAGAGAATAAAAGAAAGATCAGCAAAGCATGGAAATTTTTAAGAATCAGAAACAGGATTTTCGAAGGTCAAAGAGCAAGAGGGTAGAAAAATGGTTTCAATACTATTGACATGCTACTTCTTATATCGGGAGTTTGTGGCAATTTAAAAATATTGATACTAGCTCTAAAATATTGAATTTAATTCTAATAATGATCATTTATATCTGTAATAATAATCAAGATGAAGAGAGGCTAATTAGAATGATAAATGGTCTGGAAACAAGGGTCTCATCTGTTAGGTCGGTTTCAGGTGGAGGGGAACAATGCACCAGGTAACTCAGAGTGCACAAAAGAATCACCAATCAGGTGCCCCACAGAACTACCTGTCAGTCACTGGGTCTCCTGACAAATCCTGGATCTCAGCAAGTCCCCTGGCCAACCGCAGCAAGACAAGGGACTCGAAAGCCCTCCCTTTCCTGTCCCAAGCCCTCCCTTCTTCCTCTAAGCCCAATAAAAATTACAATCAGGCTTAGCCTGCTCTCTTGGATCAGAGGGTCTCCCTCAGGATGGAATCTCAACAAAGCCTTGCTCAGCAGCCTTTTAATCTACCTCCTTTTGGTCACTGGTGCCTGACCTTACACCATCAGTAATTAGTTTCTGAATGTTGGGTTCTAAGGGGAGAGATCTATCTTCCACTTATATTATGGATAAAATGACAAGTGAAAACCCTTCTACCATGGCTATTGTTGATACCACTGGTTATGGGTGATGAGTCCTGCTTCCCCACATGTTGAAGTTTGAACATTAGAGAAGCATGCTGAGGCAAGCATATAAAGCAGGGTTTATTTAAAAAGCGGTACCATAGACTTCTCCAGGAGGGTGAATGGGACCACTGCTAGTATCCTGTTATCCCCAGAAGTTAGGTGTTCTGGCCTTTTTCTTTGTCCTAGGCTTCCTTTTTTTCTCCTGTCCTCTTCCCCTTATCTTTCTTCTTCCTGCATAAGTAATTAGGCCCAGGAATGCTTGGTGAGATGGCCAAAAGGTAGGAAACAGGTGGCTGAAGGGGGAAGGGCAAGATGGTGCAGCCCAGGACACTTTAATTAACAATATAGCTCCCTATAGCAAGGGTCAATTCCTGGGACAGGTTACCTTAGCAACAGGTTGGAGCAGGGAAGGTTCTTGAGAAGGGTGGAGGAAGGGCTCTGAAGGAATTAACATTCCAATCCCTCAGGGGACAGTCTCCAACTTCCCCAGACTCACTCAAAATTGCCCTGACTCATCTGACCTGACTTGATTTACCTATCTATAACTGACTGCCTGATTCTGACTTCAGTGTTCTACATGGCAGTTTATAACTCTAATGGCACTTCTCTAAACATTATTATTTGATCAGAACCAATGGAACTTGGTGCTTTCCAGAAGGAACTGGAAATACAGAGGGGATACACTGCCTTCTGAAGGTGCTGATGAAGCAGTGGGGAAAGGCGGAGAAATGTTCTGATTCCTGACTTGCTTTCATCTTCCAGCCTTCCCACTAGGAATACCACAGGCCAAAATGGAAGGTAAGGGCCAAGAAAGATTGAAAAAGGCATTTGCAGCAGCTTCACCCCTGAAATAACAAGAGAGAAAAAAGAAAAATAATGCACCTGGGGACAAGTCACAGACACCCTGTGGTGTTTTGTTTAATCTTGCTGCACTTTCAAGAGGAAGGTTTATTTCCATTTTACTGACAATGAGGTCTAAGTAAGCTGTTATTACATGTTCTGGGATGCTACCCATCCTAAATTAAATTTAATAAATATTTATTATGTCAAACTTGTTATCCTGACTTAACACAACTATTTCCTTATTTACAATGCTTTATTTTTTTTCTTTTTCAAACCATGTTGGAGTCATTGTTTACATTCCAAATACCCACTGTTCTTTTCTAATAAGGCTACTAACTAAGTAAGTGTGAAAGCCAAGATAAATTTTGTGCTACACAGCATTCGTATCCAAATTGGGATAGTAATTATTCACATTATGTGCATTCAAAATTAATTGGGATTACTTTAATTTAGTAATTAATTTTGCATTCCCAAAAAAATGTAGATAAAAGAAAATTATTTTGAACTCTCATTTATTTAGTCAGAGATATGTTTCCTGCATTGTCCCTGATTTATGAGTTCAAAGTTTTAAATTTCATCCTTCATTGAGATGAATTGTATAGAGTGTGAAATAATTTATATCTCTGTTAATGGTTGGCTTTAACATATGGGTGGGGAAGAGGAAATCATTCTAATTTACATGTAACTAACTTTTACATAGCAATTTGTAGCAAAACAGTTTTCTAAATATTATCTTTTTGATCAGCTTTCACATTAATCTTTTGTTGTTGTTGTTATTTCAAAGCCTGTGTATTTCTAGGGCATTATGAGAATGTTATTACAAATGTGAATATTTATATATTGTCATTTATTTCGGTTATTTCAATGCAATATTTTCTTTCTCTGACAGTTGTTTAGTTTCCTAGGGTTGCCATAACAAATTGTCACAAATTGGGTGGCTTAGAACAACAGAAATGTATTTTCTTATGCTTCTGAAATCTAAGTTATAAGTCATGGTACTGGCAGAGCCAAACTATCTGTAAAGAATTAAGAGAAGACTCTTCCTGGACTCTTCCTAGTTACTAGTGTCTCTGGAAAACTCTTGGTTGATTCCCAGCTATGCTACTCCAATGTCTGCAGCTGTCTTTATGTCTCTGTGGATCCTTTACTCTTCTTCATGCCAGTCATTACCTTTGGGGTCCCCTCTTACCCAGTAGATGTCACTTAACTAGTGACTCTGTAAAACCCTATTGATAAATGAGATTATATTCTGAGATTCAACACTTTTGACCCAATAATGTAGTGATTTAATTTAGAAATCAAGTCCAAAAGTAGAAGACACCAAAGGAGGGCAAGAAAGCAAAAATATAAAGAGGGTCCAACCCCAGTTTTTGTTTCCAGGCATTAATCATTAAAGCATTCTAGAAATTACTGAGGAAGAAAGGACACATGAATAAATTGAAATTATACCTGCAAAATATTTTTTTTTCTAATGAGTTATATTACTGATAAAATATCCTTAGTAGTCTCTAAAATCCAGTATCCCAGCATAAGTAAAGGCTTGTAAAATCAGGAAGCAGAATAACCTTGATGTTTCTAGTTAGTAATTTTTATTCTATAAAAAATTTAAAACCCTGCAGTTTCCCAAATCATAAATAATAACTGTGAATTTGAGTAAATTTACTTCATTAATTTTGTGTACATAAAGGGGTGTGTGTACATGTGTGTGTAGCAAAGTTCATATTATGAAGGCAAATATGTATTATTTTACATTTAATTAAGTAGTTTACATACTTTTCTATAAAACTAAATATTATTTGGAGACACAATTTTATTATACATTACCGATGAACTGTCCTTTCTGGGTCTGGCAAAATTTTCCATTGATTATGTATGTATGTTTTCTGTATTCATAAGCATTATTGATCCATCTTGGGGCGGGCAACACTTTAAGGATGAAGTTAAAGAAATTGGAATGAACTGTGTTAACATTATCAAGCCACCATATCAGTTCTACACCACTGCTCAGACTATTATTTGAGAAATACATTTCATCTTGTTTAAACTGCTGCATTTTCTTATCTTATATTACAGCAACCTAGTCAGTTTCACCTGTAATTAAGTTTGTATATTCAAAATCCATTAAGTTCTTATGTTAAACAAAGGACTATCTAATATGAATCTGCAGATTTTTTCCCAGTTACTCTTCTTTCCCATGTAGCTAACACATTGAAAACACAATCTCAAGAAATAGCACTAATCAAAAAATTGGTATGTGTGTCTGGCTTGCTTCAGAATTGCTTTGGACCAGGGACTTCTATGCCTCCTTCCTCACCTCTTTGTGGATGGGCTTTTCTTTTGTCCTGATCCTGTATCTATTCACAATAGTTCATTGGGAGATTGAGAGTAGGGCCGTTTTTTTTTTTTTCTTTAATTCACAAATGTTCAGATTGAGAGATATCATACTTTCTCAAACAAATTCAAGGAACCCCATCTGCACTTCGATCAGATTCAGAAGATAAAACCTGGCTCTTCATACTTGTGATGTAAAGGTATGCAAATTAAATTTTCATGTAAGAGAAAGGTAAATGAAGGAATAAGACAGGCTGTTTTGGTTTTGAAATATGCCCATGAATTCTTTGATACTTCCCCTGGTGAGTGTTGGGTCTGTATTCCCTCCTCTTGAAACTCGGTTGGCAACTGAGTGCTCCAAACATTTAGAACAAGGGAAAGTTAGACTATGTGACTTTTAAATTTAAGTCATAGAAAACAATGTGGCTTCTGTCTTTTTCACAGGAGTACTTACTTTGGGAGCTTTCATATAAAAACCTGGATACCAGTCAATGATGGATCATGAACTTGTAAGAGTACAACATCTTAATTATCTACTCTGATATTCTCAAAACTGACCTGGAAATTGTCAGCTCTTCCCCAGAGTTGAATCCATTTTCTGACTTTGGTTGAGGTAACAAAGTTCATGGTGTTTTCCAGTTCCCAAAATTTAGCTTATATCATCAATATTTATCTAGCTGACTCCAACACTAATTATCATTGTTTCATACCCCAGTAGGAAGTGATAGACTGAGAAGAGGAGTTCCTATGAAAAGATTCAGTTGTAGGTGGTCAACTAAAGCAAAGGTTAGAAAAATAGATGAAGGCTTTTTGTATATGTCATTACATGGAGTTACCATCTGCAAAGAAAATTTTTGCTGGTAATGCTTTTGAATCTTATTTTGGACCATTAGGAATCTTAACTATTTTTTGACTGAATGTTCTATAAAAATAGACAGTGCTAAATAATCAGAATGTCTTGGGTTTCTTGAATATATACATCAAATGAAATTTGAGAAGTAGTTGGATATTATTTCAAATAACTTTTCTTGCCTTTTTTTTAATTTTTAAGACTTCCCATTGTATATTTGTTAATAAGCTTGATGGTACACCACAGGTATCTAAGATTGTTTTTTTAACCTCATTCTTATCTCTTCTCTTTCCTCACATTCACTAATTTTTATGTAATTTTCTTTTTTCATGTAAAATCTGCCATTAAACTGTGTTTATTTCTGTCATTCTGATTTTTAACTCTAGAGGTTTTGCTTTGTTGATCTGCATAATATTAATATTCTCATATTTTATAATTGTCATTATATTGTCATGCCTATCTTTATACAAAGATTCCTTTAACTCTTTAACTTCATTTGAAATAGGCTTTTTGATTTTTCTTTTTCTGATAAATACTTCATCAATGATACTTTTACAACCTTTACCATCTACTCTATTTTCCAAGTTTCTAGGTTCCACAAAGCACTTGGAACTTAGTTAGAACCTAGATACTAGGTTTGTTTCTTTGCATGAAATTGGACATTTTTGATATAATATTTTTGCAAATCCTGCTTCAAATCAACTCTGCTTTGTTTTTCTTTTTGTTTGAGTTGATTCAGTAGGGTATGTCATCTCCCAGATGAATGCCCTCTCTTTTCTCTGATCAGATTTTACATTTTTTATTAAAAATTCATTAATTTTTAAAAATTTTTAATTATTTAAAGAGACATTTTAACCTTGACTTTCTAGGGATTACTCTTGAGTCCATGTGACTTTGTAGTCAACCAATGATTACTGATCCAGTGATTATCTCTAATCTTGAGCCAGAAGAGTTTTCCTTTTTGATGATAGATATATGTATGCTTTGAAAACACCCAAAGTTAATATGTTTTCAATTCTTCCCAAACCTTTGGTTACTGGATAGTTAAAGCCTCTTGTCAGCCAGAGTTGAATAGATAAGTAGGGCCTCTTGCTTATTTCCTGTATAATGCATAGAGTCTTACATAAACACACAATATTCCAGCTACCAGAGCTATATGAAAACTTAGTGAGACCCCTTGTACTGTCTAATTTTCCAGAACTTCTGTTTCTGGTTGGTCTGCTAGTCTGTGGCTTGCCTCAAACTGCATCATTTCTAAGTGTGTTGCCTTCTCAGATTATTTGCTATTATTCTATAATTATTTTATATTGTTTTCAACAGTGTCACCCTGACATAGATTTTTCCAGGCTCCCAGGTCAAATAAAATCAGGTGCTACTGACAGCAAAGATGCATATTCTTGTGGGCTTCCCTGACCTCCAACCAATGGATATGCAGTGGGAATAGGATAATAGGCCAGGTGGGAACTCTGAACTCACATTGTTGTTATAGAGCTTCAGGACTTCTTAAATAAGCATGTCTTAATTTCCTACATGCCTTTGGTTAAGTTCTAGAATTCTAAAGTATTTGTTAACAATTTTGTCCGTGCTATCATTGAATTGTCATGAGAGGATTCACCAAGCCCCTCATTCATCCCTGAGCAGTGTCTTGGATATAGGATTTTTTTTCTCCTATCTCAATTAAATTTCAATGGTTTATGGCATTGGTAACAGACCATCTGTTTAATGTATAAAATTCATTTTTCTCCGTTCATCACTCTTCTGCCTGCATCAATACATTTTTAACTGCTGTAATGGAAAACATTCTTATTTTTTTCCTAACTACTTTTGTTATTCCTTTCTAGCTCTTTAACTGGCTGATTCTCTCTTGATTTTTGTTAGTGTGTTTGTTTTTCCTGCATTAGGTTCTCTTAAAGGCTTCATATCCAGTCCTCTGTTTTTCCTCACTTTACACCCTTTCTCCGTGAGACTCCATATGAACTGGGATTCCATGGTCCCTCTCCTCCCCATTCTGCAAATGATGCTAACATCTAGGCCATGATGTATAGCTTCAAGTTTTCAGCTCTTTCGGCCTAGCTGTCACCACTTTTATGATGAAACAAATATATTTTACTCTCAATATTTATGAGTTTAAACTCATGTTCTTCTTAGCAGAGGTAGCCCTCTTCTAGTCTTAATCAAAGAAATTGCACTACTACCTATTGGTTTTAATTACTACACAGCTGCTCTTGATATTGTCCTCATTTGTGTTTCTATGAGCTGATCACTCCATCAATGACTTTCACTGATGCTTGTAATTCTACTTATGTAACTTATTTTAAATCTCAAAAAAAAAATGTGCTTCCCTAAACTTGTGCTATCTTGGGCCATTCTTCAAAATGAACCATTTTGTTTTTGGCCCCTTAAAGTAAGTGTGTAACTGTCAGGATGATAGAAAAATAAGAGGATGCAAACATTAATATAGTTCTGCTAAAAGATATTACACTTTTTGGCTATAATATTATGATGTTAAGTATACTAATAATGATATTAAGAATATTGTTCCAAGATACAGTCATATATAGGAAAAATTCTAACTTTTTCAACTATTTTAGAATAGCAGTTTGTCCACTGCTTTAAAAAAGCATTTAAGAGACAAAGATATCTGAAAGATTCCCAAAGCCATTTGTAAGAATAAGTAAAGGTGAAAGTAAAAACAAAATAAAAATAGTGCTAGGAAAAAGAAGAAGTAAAAGAAAGAGAGAAGAGAAGAGAAGAGAGAGAGAGAGAGAGAGAGAGAAGAAAGAAAGAAAGAAAGAAACTGAACTGTAAAACAAATATAAACAAGATTTTACAAGAGTTGTCAAAAGAATTACATTATCCTGTGTCAGTGTTTAAACCATTGGCTCAAAATCCTACCTGGGAAAAAGACCATAAGAACATTGATAAGTGGGAGATATCATTGTGGTCAATGCACACATTAAAAAAAAAAATGAATTCTAGGACTATTGGCCTTCACAAAATCTTGAAGCTATTGTGGAGAATTTCGTACTTCTAAATATTAGTCTTTATTATTCTAATGATAATAACATAGACAGTTGTTAGACTCATTTGATCAGTATGCAAAGCTGGTAAATTTTTCAAACTATTAGCAGAATTAATATAATGCAATGGAAATTAATTAAGTTTTTAAAAAATTTTGTGATGCTGGGCATTGAACCCATGGCCCCATACATGATAAATACATTATTTGCCACTTATCAAATTTCAGAATTCAGTGCAACAGAGCTTTAATGAGCTTGTGTTCTAAACATAAATCTTCTCATAATAAGTGTTTTGATACAACTCTTGATTTTTTTTTAGTGCAAAGGTAATCCTATACAGTATGCAGTAAATTATACTGAATAATTCTAATAAGGATTTTCTGCCCTTTCAGAAACATGAATGTTTTCCATTTTACATGAAATTTTAGGAAACGAATTAACAGGCATGTTAAAATGAAGCAAATGTTTAAAGAAACACATACCTAAATGTTTACTTTCCAGTCTTATTCAGGATAGAATAAAAATATGAAACAATCTCAAGCTAAAGCAATAGGCTTTTGTTTTTAAAAATATTTGTCATTTTATATTGTATTGAAATTTAACTTTTAGGGAAAATAATCTCCAAATCGTTAGTTATAGTTCTACTGAGATACATAGAGATGCCACCTGAATTAATTTAGAAGATATATTATTAAGCCTAAAATATGATACTGCTTTTTTTTTCTTTTTTCTTTTTGAAAATATCATGTTCTTATTTGGCATTATATTCTCACTTAAGGAAGTAGGTGGTCATGTATTCTTCAGTTGTAGCCTTTAAAGATCCTTCTGTCACCTGCAGTCCCAAGGTAGAATATGTATTTGGTGAAAGAAGATCAACACATTTTGGGACTGCAAAATGAAAAAGAACTCTTGCTTTTGTGCCATTTCAAGTGATTTATTTTACTCAGCAGGCCTCTCTTATTGGCCTGGGAGTTTACTTTGTCCAGTGAGCCAAGAAGGGTTGGCTGCAAGAGGTCCTTATAAGTGCCAAGCTCAGACTGATCCAAAAACAACAACGATCAAATCAATAGCCTCTCAGCCTCTGGCAATGGCTGCATACACTAAGTACCACCTGAGAATTTTGTATTTGGTTGATTAACAAATAGAAGGTGGAGGAACAAGGAAAATATCATATTTGGCTCAAGGAAAGATGATAAATTAAATAATGACTATAAATTATTTCAAAATTAAATAAAGGGAACAAAAATTTTCCATTTGGCAAGTAATATGATGGCCGTTATGGTATGAATATCATTTCAATCATCACAATTGCTATATAAATTTCTGCTTTTCACAGATGGGAAAGTAAGCCTACATGCACAAGTATTTTGTGGGAAAGTATATAGTGGGTGATCATCAAATTATTATTATATGAATAAACATGTTAAAATGCATGTTTTCAGTGGTACAAGTAGGGAAAAAACCTACTTTTTAAATATGTAAATTCAAACTACTTTGCAACTCACCATTAATTTCAGTGTAGAATTAAGGGAGTAAATATTTTACAGCAACATTAGATTTCAACAATTTTAATACAAATGTTTATTAGAATTTATTTTCATATTTCATGTTCAAAAATAGTTTAATACTATTTGCCGTTTTTTCAATTTCAGCCTCAATTTTTATGTATTGTTTTTTTTTTAAATACAACACTGCAATTTTATTATACATCATGAAAAAGCAGGCCTTATGAATGCTTATAGTATACTAAGAAAACAGTGATGAAAAACCATGAGCAGAATTTTTGCATAATGATAATGGAATAAGTGTCCATGAAATATTTTCTACATTTCCTATGTAGCTCAGAAAGTAAGTTGTTTTTTTAAAAATTTTTTATTGGTTGCTCAAAACATTACAATGCTCTTGACATATCATATTTCATACATTTGAATCAAGTGGGTTATGAACTCCCATTTTTACCACGTGTACAGATTGCAGGATCACTTTGATTACACATCCACGTGTATACATACTGCCATACTAGTGTCTGTTGTATTCTGCTGCCTTTCATATCCCCTTCTTATCCCCCTTCCCTCCCCTCCCCTCCCATCTTCTCTCTCTACCCCATCTACTGTAATTCATTTCTGTCTCGTTTTTTTTCCCCTTTCCCCTCACATCCTCTTATATGTAATTTGTATAACAATTAGGATCTCCTTCCATTTCCATGCAATTCACCTTCTCTCTCCCATTCCCTCCAACCTCTCGTCCCTGTTTAATGTTAATCTTCTTCTCATGCTCTTCCTCCCTGCTCTGTTTTGAGTTGCCCTCCTTATATAAAAGAAGACATTCGGCATTTGTTTTTTAGATATTGGCTAGCTTCACTTAGCCTAATCTGCTCTAATGCCATCCATTTCCCTGCAAATGCCATGATTTTTGTGTTTTTTTTTAGTGCTGAGTAATATTCCATTGTGTATAAATGCTACATTTTTTTTTTTATCCATTCATCTATTGTAGGGCATTTAGGTTGGTTCCACAGTCTAGCTATTGGGAATTGTGCTGCTATGAACATTGATGTAGCTGTATCCCTACAGTATGCTCTTTTTAGGTCTTTGGGGAATAGTCCGAGAAGGGGAATAGCTGGGTCGAATGGTGGTTCCATTCCCAGCTTTTCAAGGAATCTCCATACTGCTTTCCAGATTGGCTGCACCAATTTGCAATCCCACCAGCAATGTACAAGTGTACCCTTTTCCCCACATCCTCGCCAGCACTTGTTGTTGTTTGACTTCATAATGGCTGCCATTCTTACTGGAGTGAGATGGTATCTTAGGGTGGTTTTAATTTGCATTTCTCTGACTGCTAGAGATGGTGAGCATTTTTTCATGTATTTGTTGATTAATTGTATATCCTCCTCTGAGAAGTGTCTGTTCAGGTCCTTGGCCCATTTGTTGATTGGGTTATTTGTTTTCTTATTATTTTATTTTTTTAGTTCTTTGCATACTCTGGATATTAGGGCTCTATCTGAAGTGTGAGGAGTAAAAATTTGTTCCCAGGATGTAGGCTCCCTATTTACCTCTCTTATTGTTTCTCTTGCTTAGAAAAAACTTTTTAGTTTGAGTAAGTCCCATTTGTTGATTCTAGTTATTAACTCTTGTGCTATAGGTGTCCTATTAAGGAATTTGGAGCCCGACCCCACAATATGTAGATTAGAGCCAACTTTTTCTTCTATCAGACGCAGAGTCTCTGTTTTGATATCAAGCTCCTTGATCCATTTTGAGTTAACTTTTGTGCATGGCGAGAGAAAGGGATTCAGTTTCATTTTGTTGCATATGAATTTCCAGTTTTCCCAGCACCATTTGTTGAAGATGCTATCCTTTCTCCATTGCATGCTTTTAGCACCTTTGTCTAATATAAGGTAGTTGTAATTTTGTGGATTGGTCTCTGTGTCCTCTCTTCTGTACCATTGGTCCACCCACCTGTTTTGGTACCAGTACCAGGCTGTTTTTGTTACTATTGCTCTGTACTATAGTTTAAAGTCTGGTATTGCTATACCACCTGTTTCACTCTTCCTGCTTAGAATTGCTTTTGCTATTCTGGGTCTTTTATTTTTCCAGATGGATTTCATGATTGCTTTATCTACAAAAATGCCGTTGGGATTTTGATTGGCATTGCATTAAACCTATAGAGTACTTTTGGTAATATCGCCATTTTGATGATGTTAGTTCTGCCTATCCATTAACAGGGTATTTCTTTCCATATTCTAAGATCTTCTTCTATTTCTCTCTTTAGGGTTCTGTAGTTTTCATTGTATAAATCTTTCATCTCTTTTGTTAGGTTGATTCCCAAGTATTTTATTTTTTTTGAGGACATTGTGAATGGGGTGGTTGTCCTCATTTCCATTTCAGAGGATTTGTCACTGTTTATATTGTCTCTTCAACATAATAGAATTTATCCTTCTGTTGCAGTAATTTAGCTTGTAATGATTACAAATATGTTATGTTTTGAAAATCATCATGGTTACTATCTCAAGGCAATGACTTGCAAATCTATGTCTCTAATGGACTTCTTTCTTATTCCCAGTTCCCTATCTATAAACTCTTACTTGGCATCTCTGCTTGGTTGCTTTACCTTATTTTTAATCCAGCAAACATAAAGGAAAACTCATAAATCTCTTTGAAGACCCTCCCTTTTCTGTCTTCCTTATTTTAAGATCCAGTAACCCTAACAGAAAGTTGTTTTTTTTTTTTAATATAATATTAAAAGTTTCCTTGGAAGGTGAAACTAGCTGTCAGGACAGTAGAGGAATGTGTCTTCAACCATGGGCAACATATGAAATCAGAGGTCAGCAAAAGGAACTTCAGAGCACCCCAGGGGGGAAAGGTGATGTTAAGTGACAATGTTACTCATTTGTGTCTGTCAGGAGTGGACGTGTTACAAGTAAAAAGGGATGTTTCAAAATAGAGTGCCACCAATCTACAGGTAATCAACCCAGAGCTGCTTAAAGCAAAGTCTACATTTATTTTAGTTCAGAAAAAATATATGTTGTGGGGTACATCTTATAATAAATCTGAATAAACCAATTTTTCTTTTTGATGAAAGCTAGAAAAAAAATATTTATTATATATTCTGTTTCTCTTCCTTAAAAAAATGATTATCTGAAAGGTTTCATGAGGACTAGAATGGAGGATGATTCAAAATTTTAAGCTACTAAGCATCACCTCTCATATCTTGATAGAGTAGCACTCTAGTGAATTTCTTGAGAGTCATAAAGAGCTGCTGAGCCTTGGAATTTAATCTTGCCACAAAAAGACCTTAAGTGAAAGATCAATTTTCCAGGTGAAACTCACCCACCTCTTTCTACATATTAGCAGTTGGATAGATACAGCACAGAGCAAAAAGAAAGGGACTCAGATGATTTGATTCAGGCTAAGTGGCAGATGTCTCAAGGACTGTCCAGTTAAGCTAGTATTTTAGAATGTGAATAGGCCATTTTCAGGCCTTATCATATAATAAAAAATGATATATAAGGGTCTGTATATCTCTAGTAGTAAAAGTCCACGAATGATATGTTTCCTTCGCTTGATAATGAAATAAAGATCTAAAGCCTCAGATTCTTGACTCTTTGGCCCAGCTTGGTTCTTTTCTCTGAAAGAAAAACAGGGACAGTTTAAGGATATGTAGGTCTTATATGTTAGAATGTTTGCATTACTTGTTAGTTTATAAGAGAATGTGAGTATATCCACTTAGGCAGAAAACTCAGTCTAGCCACAGTCAGCTTATCACACAGCAATTGTATCAGTAGATTATCCTGTGTATTAAATGTGGATGCTGAAAATATTAGTGTTCTAAGATTTTTGTTGTTGTTGTTTTAAGTCATAAGGTATTATTCCAAGTATACTTCCAAATCTCAGTTTCTAGATTTATATTCTGACCTAACTAAATTACTAGACCATTTCTGTGGCCTCACTTACAATGATAACAAAGACATAATTAATAATTAGACACATAATCTTATAAATACATGAAAGATAGCTACTCTAGTCCATCTGCCTATTAGGGTTTAAGTGACTGCTAAGTACAGCTCCTGTAGTCAACAAATGGCCCCCTTTCAATGCACAAGTACTGTCCAAGGTGCTGAAAATATGTGCATAAATCAGTTCTTATGCATTTCTCAAAGATACAAGCAATTGAAAAAAAAATTATTTAAAATTTCATGATTTAAAATTTCAATAAAGCTACCTATAAGGCAAAAGTATAAATAGTGATCATTGTATTTATTTTTATTAGTTTCAATATGAAATTCAGAATTGAGCAATTACTTTTGTTTCTACAATAAAATATTTTCATGAGTAAGTCTCTTGCTAAGATTTAGGTAGTAGCTCATTCTACAGCCAGAGCCAAGTAAACCAACCAGTTTATGCTGCCAAATAAGAAATCTATAACTTCAAAATATTAGTGTCAGCCCTGGGGCTTTTTCATTTACTTGAACTGCACAAAACTTAAGTTGCAAACTGAGGTTCAGTTTTTCCACATGAAGAATCCAATCAAATCCTAGAGTTAAGTCACCAGGTACTGAAATGGAGCCTTTTTTCTCTTAAATTTAATAGAATTAGTAATGTGCACATGAGAGAAAAGGTAATATTGAAACTATTCATGTTCACATCAGAAATCACTGTAAAGTTATGAGAAAATAATTTGAAATTCAGTGATATTGTATATAAAGAAATTGACACTGAAATTTTTATTTGCCTGAGAATATTTAAGTCATTTTTGAAGCCAGTAATGCCACTAATAAATAAGATTAAAAATATTAATTTTTATGTAAGCCTTTATAGAAATGTATACATACTAAAGTCAATTAAGTTAATTATTTGTTTCAGAGAATCAAACTGCTTAAACTTATCAAGTTGTCAGTAAAAATTTCAACAAATAAAAAGAATTTTATGGAATCATTGCTTATAAATTGAAAATGCAATAAAATAGCAATACCTTATAGAAAAATTTTAGTTTGGAATATTAAAATTTTACATATTTCCAATTAATTTGCCTATCACTGTTTTACTGAGAAAATTATTAAAACAAGATGACATTCCCCCAGCTATTTTTTAAAGGGATGACATTTATTCCTTTTCCAAATGTTACAGTAAAATCAGGTGGAAGAGAATGGTTTTAGCTATTAGAAAAAAGAAAAAAAAGTACAAATCTGGGGTTTGGCCATTAAAAGTTATTTACAACAATGGGAGAAAAAAAAAGACAACAAGAAGTTGCTCACATTACAGACCTCCCTCTCACCCCAAAGCCTAATAATTGCTTATGAAGACAAAAAAGAGAAATAGTTGATCCATAAGCTGGAGGTCTGAACTTGAGTAAGACATTTATAAAAACCTAGACAGTGGTAGTGCCCCCTCCAGCTCAGGTGCCCTAGGCACAGCACAGAAGACTAAAAACTCAACAGGGGAAGGCTGGACACTAAGGGTTTGGGAGTATAAGCACCCCACTTCTGCCTAAGGGATTCGTCTCCCAGCTATTAATAAAAAAGTCTTTCTTAAATTTCCCCTTTCCATAAATGCCTTTGAAGAAGATCAGGTAAGCATTTTCAGCTATAATAGAAATATGTCTGAATTATTTTGCAACTGAAAATGTCATGAACCAAAAGGATGATTGATATTGCCCTCAAGAGCTTCACTTATGAGTATCAGTTAGGAATCGCTATAGAAGTGATTTCTAGAAAGAGACCTGAGAGCCCTAATGCTATGTAATTTTTCTGTTTGCAAATACTATGTAATTTTTCTGTTTGCAAATACTATGCATTGTTTTGTTTAGTTTACCATTCTTGCAGTATACATTTCAGGTTTTCCAACATCTCTATTTCCAGCAACTTAAAAAAGGACTTCTTAAGTTTATATTCAAATGTCTATAAAATTCAATATTATGAACATGACTCCTCAAATCATAAATCTATGACATTTATACCAATATACCTCTAAAAACTAATTTAGTAATCTATAACATTTATAAATTTCAATCTTTTAAAAAGTTAGTAGTTTACTTCTGTCTCTGTGAATGTATTTTAAGAAGCTTTAAATTGGTTTAAAATTGGTTTTGTTTAGAGTTTTCTTAGTGCTTACTTGCTTATATACTTTAATTTTATTATTTACATTTGAATTAGCAAAATAGTGCAGAAAATGTTATTCTTTTTTAGCCTTTAATCTCACTTTCTATAGAAAGTAACTGTATAATTATTTCAGCCTAGACTATTTATATTAGATTTATGCTCTGCAGAAGTGACCAATTATTTCATTTTACTATTTAATTCACTATATACATTTCAGATTTTCCAACAATTTTATTTCAAGCAATTTACAAAGGGTTTCCTGCACTTATATTCAAATCAAGTACTTGTTCAGATGTCCATGGAATTCAATATCAATCATTCTTGCTTAAGTGAAAAACTGTTTAGAAACCAGTAAATCTCAACAAACCCTAGTATCTAGTTCTGTTGCTGATTGTCCACTGGTATAATTCATTATTTATGACTTTTACCTCATTTTCTAATACGGAATGCCATTATGGGACTTTAGAAAGAAGCACCATTTTAATTTTCTGTATGGGTAAGAATGCTCAGAAAGCCCTAATTATATAGAAACACAAATAGTTTTATCTATGGTCCCACAACTAACTGGATTCACTATTGTAAAGATGTGGCAATTTTCAAATTGGTTGAATTTTATTAGTGGACAATATATAAATATATAATATATATATTTATATATGTTTATACATATATAACATATAACTTATAAAGTATGTGGTATATTTATATATCCATCTATATATTTATATATATGCATTTAAAAGCAATCATCTCCCTTCAAATAAACGTCTCCCTTTGACTTTCCTATCCATAAAGCGTCATCTATAAGAACATTTTATAGAACTATACCTCCACTTGTAACTTAAGTAGGAGGCTACAGCAAGTATTTGTGAAATGCAAGAAACAGTCAGAATGAATTTTATTCTTAATGTTCGATTCCTTTTGTAAAAGCTAATGGAAATCTCAGTGCATATTTTACCTATGAATTTGGATAAGGTTTTATTAAGAAACCCAAGAAAAAGTACTTCCTTGAAAAGAAAAGAGAAATTGTACTCATTCATAAAACATAATAATTCTGAAGTAATTGTTTAACAATTTGGAAAAAACTTTTAGCCATTTGATAGGTCACAAATTTAAGAATCAAACTGAAAAATGAGGAGCAATCTCCTAGCTAAAAATGCACTCATGTTTTAAAATACCTATTTTACTGAACATTTTATTGGCCACATGACAAATATGCCATCAATTTAGGGGACAATGAGTGAAATCATTAGACTGTGCCTTCAGTTGCTGATGATCAGAGAGACCTGGATGAGATGTTTGTTTCCACTGGAAAATATGATGAAAAATAACCCATATCAGACAAATCTAAACAAAATTTAAAGAAATGACAATAACAGTGATACTAAGCATTTAAAAGGGAGTGTTCAACATGCCAGAAGCCTCTCTAGGAAGTGTCCTCATATAATGTTATTTAGCAGAAAAAGAAACTGAGGTACAAATAATTTTGCCCAAGTTTACCCAACAGATAAATGGCAAAGCTGAGATTTGAACCAGGCAAAACTGGGTCCAGATTTGCATTTTTAAATATTGTTTTCAAGGATAATTAGTTATTAAAGGAGGAAGAAAGAATGGTTAGAAATATTGATATGAGCTAACTACTAGGGGAAGAGACACTTACTCCAAAAATTACCTAAATACAGCCCTTAGCAGCACATTTATAATTCTCTGTTTTATATTTCTGTGCAATTATACCTTTATGATATTATTAGGTCCATGTTTGCCCCTCATTTTCTCAAGGTCTACCAAATATTCATTTATAACAATAGCTTCAGTTTCTTTAATTTTCAGAAAAAAATACTTAAATGAAAAGAAACATATGACTTATAAAGTATGTGGAATATGTTAATAGAACACCTTGAAATTTTCTATAAAAATAGTTTGCTTACATAATCTAAACATGATATACCTTTAAAAATTAGCTAAATTATTAAAAATTGGGCATAATAAATGGCAATGAGTTGAGATTTGGTAAACCAAATGGTTTTGGCCTATCTCCTGTCAAAAATATCCATTAATTCCATAGCAGAGATGCTAAAGGAGCATACAAGTTTTCAAATGATGCTAAGTTGAGACGTCATCATATCAAAGTAGAAGAGAAGACAAAACCATGAGACCTCTGAAGACTCACAACCTGAGGAAGTGATAGAATATGAAAGTTTATGATATTTATTATTATGTATTTTATCATTATTAGATATTTATGAATTAGTCTAAGATTGTCAACAAATCACGATTCAAGAAAAGTTTGCTTACTGGTGTTTGAAAATTTTCTCTATGTCTGTTAATTTTTATGCTGCTTCTGAGATATTCATTGTTTTAATTTTGAAGGAATATGAATGACTGAACTTGGTCCTCACCCCTTTCTGGGCTGGTTGATATAGTCTTCCCTAGATGCCAACCTAATTTAATTTTTGACTTGGATGGAAGCTCAACTACCAATGGTCTGTCTTCATTCAGTGATATAAAATGCACACACTCACAAATGTGAGTGTACACACACACACACACACACACACACACACACGTGTATAGATACAATAGGCTGGTATTCAGGAGTCCAGTTATTTATACTTGTTCTGACATCAAATTCTCTTTTATGTCTTGGTTAAAAATAATCTAGTACTAGTACCTTGGATTTCTCATCACCAGTTTTATTTAGGGCTTGAGAAGGCAATTAAGTTGATGAGATTTATTTGTTTAACTTTAAAATGCTTCATTTTCAAGTATTTGACTCTTTTTTTTCTACCTTATAGAAACATTATAATTACTATCCTGAACTAAACTGTTTTCTATTCATTAGTATGCTAATTATTCACAATTTAAGACTCTTTGGTGTATTTATAGGATATTATTCTTCCTGGATTCTTGGATAATATTGCCAATAAAAAAAATGCGTCTCTGAAATACTGAAATCATTAGGAACCATGCAGAGAGCATATAACTTCTTAGGCTTCATATAATAACTCTTGCAGTTCATGGATAGAGATATAGACATACACAGATACATGCATATGGATATAAATATAGATTCAGTTTTTAATTTCACTGAAATGTGCTGCCTATTTTAGAAAGTTTGACTTTATAAAGATGAAAATGGACATCTTTGATAACACAATGTTATTATGATGAACTGACTAAATAAAACTGTTGAAACCCCAGAGATAACAGAAAAATCATAACTTCCAAATAGGGTATCATAGTTAGTTTAGAAAACTATAATATCAGTAGTCAGCAAGTTTAGAAAATTTGCAAGTTATATCACAGATTAGCCTGAATAAGATAATTTTTTTTTCTTTTCCTCAGAGGAAATACAAGTACCATATGTTGAAGCAAGAAATTAACTGATTTAAAAAATAACAACTTTATGAAGTCATCATAGAAATAACTTTTGGGAATAAAGAAATTGCATTTATGTGACCTACATAGAAAAGAAAGCAAAGCATTGCCGCAGTCTCTGGCTGGGCACAAATCACGAGTCTCCACACAGCTTGTAGATTCAAACAGCAATTCTTTATTCCCGAACTCACACCGGCCGTCTACAAACACGTTCTGGGGGAATCCACGTTCTCTTCCCAAATCCACTCTCTCCCAAATCCCCTCCGCATGGGCTTCTGTCTCCCAAAATATACTGTCTGACCCTAAGCACTCAAGAGGAACTCAGCAGCAGGATACGCCCTATTCCAAAAGAGGAACACCCTAATCTCCTATTACTAAACCGCCCTATTCTAAAGGGGAAACACCCTACTCTCCTATTATGCTAAACTGCCCTATTCTAAAGGGGGAACACCCTAAACACGGATCCTGCCCTGGTCCTTGAGCAAGGTCACCTTTCAGAAGTCCTTCCACTAGACAGCATGGGAGTAAGCTGGCAAGGAATTTGTCATACCTACTTGGCTGATGGCTCCCAGCATCTCCCCCCTTCTGATTAATTAAACAACAAGTAATGTGGCTTAAGGACCGTGCCTGGTAGGTTGTCCAGTTCAACATATGGCTCTTACCCGTCATTGGAAAACTGACCTTTAGGCGTCAGCCTCCTGTCTTAGGTTGATACCAATGCAACTGGATCATACCCGTCACTGACTACTGGTCCAGCATACAGCCATACTTGTGGATAGGTCTATGCACCAGTGGGGGGGTGAGGTTCTTTGCCTCACCTCTGTTGGCCCCCAAATTTGGCCTTGGTGCCAGTGGGGGAGTGAGGTTAATGTGGCTTAAGGACCGCGCCTGGTAGGTTGTCCAATTCAACATATGGTTCTTACCCGTCATGGGAAAACTGACCTTTAGGCAACTGACCTTTAGGCGTCAGCCTCCTGTCTTAGGTTGATACCATTGCAATTGGATCATACCCGTCACTGACTGCCGGTCCAGCATATAGCCATTGGCCCCCAAATTTAGACCATCACTAGCAGAAGGGAGGAGGATACAGAAATGCCACGACACCAAGCCAATTGACAGTTCCTTTGGAAAAATTGCATCATTGGTGACACCATCAGCAAAGATCACTGGTGACACCATCAGCAAAGATATGCCAGCATTACCACAATTTGCTGCACTAAACGTAGTTACATAGTCCAGGCAAGTTCTGTAAGCAGTTCAAAGGGGAGGAATCTATCAATCTGTCCGTCTCCTCCCAAAGTCCGTTTCCTCCCAAAGTAAGTTGACTCCTTGATTGAGCATACTTGTTGAGTTATATTCATTGGGATGAAGATAGGAATTCTGGCAATGATGCTAAAAAGACATTAACCTGAAAAGAATTATTAAATATAATGAAAAGGAAAGGTGAAAGTAAACAAACAGATCTGTTAACCTACTTAAAAAACAATCCTTAACAGCTGTTTACCTGATTTAAATTAGTAAACAAGCAGATATGTTAAGCACCTTTAAAAACAATCTTTAACAGCTGTTTACCTAATTTAAATTAAGCCATTTAAATCACGTGAATAAAAAAAAAATTCGGATCCATTTTCTCATGAGCGCTCCTCATATATAAAATACGCACACACAGACATACAACACAAAACACAAATGTGCAAACAAACGTACAACATATAAGATAATAATAAAGGCCTTGTAGCTTTACCTAGGTGAAATCTCCATTGCAATGTTTAAAAACTCTATAGTCAAAAAAAAAAATAAAACTGATCAGAAAAACATTAACCTAGGTTTGTGTGAGCTCAAAAAATAAAAATAGAACCTTATGATGTGGAAAAATGCAATAATAAAATAGATATTGAAAAAAGCATCCTTGTTAATCACTGTTGCAGATGTAAGAATGGCCAAGCTGGAGTTCTGGATATCAGCTGTTATGGATTTGAGTCAAATCATCTTCTTTTCGATTCGTAGAAATTGCTTTAGTTAGTCTTTCTGGAATCCAAATCGGCTGCTGTTCTCCCTGTGGAAACACACAAACAGAGCCCCGACTCCAGACAATCACTGGGTCTGGACCTTTCCATTGTCCTGTTAGAATATCTTTCCAAAGAACTTTAGGCTTATGCACATTTTTTGGATACATATGCCTTTCTGCAGCACTAAGTCCTGATGAATCCAAATTTAAAAAGTTTAGAGTAAAAAGTGTTATTTTAAGTTTATCTTTGGGGGATATATACCCCTTTCCAATTCCCTCTTTTTGCTTTAATAAGTACGTTTTAATAGTTTGATGAGCTCTTTCAACTATGCCTTGTCCCTGTGGATTGTATGGAATTCCTGTTATATGAGTAATATCAAATGATGAGCAAAATTGTTTAAAAGAGGTAGAGGTATAGCCAGGACCGTTATCGGTTTTTAACTGTTTAGGAACACCCACAGTGGCAAAATTTTGTAAGCAATGAGCTATAACATCTTTAGTTTTTTCTCCGGCATGAAGGGAGCCCATCAAAAATCCGGAAGAAGTATCAATTGTAACATGTAAATATTTTAATTTTCCAAATTCTGGCAAGTGTGTGACGTCCATCTGCCAAATATGGTTAGGTATCAGTCCTCTAGGATTGACTCCAAGATTAACTTGTGGTAAAAAGGTCACACAATTTTGACATTGTTTTATTATATGTCTGGCTTGTTCTTTAGTTATTTTAAAACGCTTTTGTAAAGTATTAGCATTAACATGGAATTTTTTATGAAAATTCATAGCTTCTTCTAGTGTAGAGAAAATATGTATGTCATGTGTAGTTTTATCTGCTAAATCGTTGCCCAAACTAAGGGCTCCAGGCAATCCTGTATGTGCTCTAATATGTCCTATAAAGAATGGATCTTTTCTGTCCCAGATTAGACTTTGTATAGTGGAAAACAAAGAGAAAACAGTAGAAGAAGGGGAAATCCTACCAGCATCTTCAAGAGATACTATAGCATTAACTACATACTGACTATCAGAAAATAAATTAAATACAGAATCTTTAAACATTAAAAAAGCTTGTAATACTGCATTAAGCTCTACCTTTTGAGCTGATTGTTTGGGTACTAAAAATGTAAAAGTTTGATCAGGGGTAACTACTGCTGCTGTACCATTATTTGACCCATCAGTGAATATATTTGGAGCATTCATGATAGGGGTTTTTCTTGTCATTTTTGGAAAAACTACAGGATGCTTAGACCAAAAAGACAACAAAGGATTAGATGGTAAGTGATTATCAAATGAAACATTAGATTTACACATGATTATTGCCCAAGTATTTAACTCATTAGCTAACTCATCAATTTGATCCATAGTATATGGAGTAATAATTTTATTGGGAGAAATTCCAAACACTCCCTTCGCTGCTTTTATTCCTTTGAGTATTAATTGTCCTACAGCCTCAGGATACCTAGTAAGAATAGTGTTAGGAGAATAAGATAAATGTATCCACAATAATGGACCTTCTTGCCAAAATACTCCTGTAGGAATATTTTTTGTTGGTAGTACAATAAATAATAAAGGCAAACTTATATCAATTCTATCCAAATGTATATTTTCCATATATGTTTCAATAATTTTCAATGCCTTTCTTGCTTCAGGAGTTAACATGCGAGGTGAGTTTGGACCTGATGGACCTTTTAGAATATCAAATAAAGGTCCCAACTCTCCTGTTGGTATGCCTAGATAAGGCCTTATCCAATTTATGTCTCCCAATAACTTTTGAAAGTCGTTAAGTGACTTGAGTTGATCTACTCGTATTTGAATTTTTGGTGGACGGACCATGGTTGAGGATAATAGAACTCCTAAATAATTAATTGGAAAATTTAATTGTACTTTATCTATTGCTATCTCTAGATTATAATTTTTTAATAAGTTTGTAAGTATGGCATAACATTCCAGCAATATGTTTTTATCTTTATGTGCCAATAATACATCATCCATATAGTGAAATATTTGTAGTTCAGGATTTTGATTTCTAAGTGGCTGGATTGCTTTATTAACATATATTTGACACATAGTTGGACTGTTAGCCATCCCTTGAGGGAGTACTTTCCATTCATATCTCTGATCAGGACCTTCATGATTTAATGCAGGGATAGTAAATGCAAAACGTGGACTATCCTCGGGATGAATTGGAATTGAAAAAAAACAATCTTTAATATCTATGGCTAAAACATGCCAGGTTTTTGGCAAAGCAGACAATTGAGGAATCCCTGATTGAGCAGGTCCCATAATAACCATTTCATTATTAATGGCTCTTAAATCTTGCAATAATCTCCATTTACCAGATTTCTTTTTAATGACAAAAATGGGAGTATTATGGGGAGATATGGAAGGTTGTATATGTCCTTCCGCTAATTGTTGTTTGACCAGATCATGGGCTACTTGTATCTTTTCTTTAGTCAGGGGCCACTGAGGAACCCACACTGGTCTTTCTGATTTCCAAGTAATTTTGATTGTCTCAGTGGCCCTTTCTGAAAATCCAACCCATGTCTGTCTGTTCCTTGATCTATTTGAATTGGTGCTGCTATACCTTGTCCTTGTTTTCCTAATCTTTTTTCTTTCCTAAAACCTTGTCTAGCCCTAGTAGTGGGCGCATTAGGATTGATGTTATTTGTTAATGTCAAACCTAATTGATCTAGGACATCTCGTCCCCATAAATTTATAGGAAGATGATCCAATACATAGGGCTGTATAGTTCCCTCACAACCTTCAGGATCCTTCCAATCTAATATCATTGCACTTCTATGGGGATTAGTAGCCACTCCTAGGCCTCGAAGCGTTTGAGTGGCTTGTTGTAATGGCCAATGTTTTGGCCATTCCTTACTAGATATGATGCTAAGGTCTGCACCTGTGTCCAGTAGCCCATTAAAGTCGTGTCCTTGAATATTTAGTTTTAACATTGGGCGAGAATCTAAATTTAAAGACAACATAGCCCAATCTACACCTGTGGAGCCTAATCCCCTGGAACCTCTTTTTACACTATGACTAGGAAATTTATTATGTAGGCTGGGTATTATTAACAACTGTGCTATTCTGTCTCCAGGTGAAATTACTGATATACCTCTTGGAGAACTAGCTATAATTTTTATTTCACCTACATAATCGGGATCAATTACCCCGGGACTTATCATAAGTCCTTTTAATGTAGATGAACTACGTCCCAATAATAAGCCTACTGTCCCTTGGGGAAGAGGTCCTTTTATTCCTGTGGGAATGATTTGAACTCCCATCTCTGGAGTTAGTACTGCTCTGGCAGAGGCGCAGATGTCCAACCCTGCGCTCCCTCGGGTTTGTCTGATGAGGGATTTAATGGACAATGTGTCCTGGGCACTACTCTGATGGTGTTGCTGGGTTCCTCCACTGCCCCGTATATTTGTGGTTGTGGGCCCCGGAGCATTGGGCCCGGCTGTCCGTTTTTTGGCAACGGAGCCTGATGCCTTTCTCCACGGTATCGTGGGTAAATACCTGGTCCTTTTCCGTTTTTTGGTAAGGGAGTACCCTCTATGGTAGTTTGAGAACGGCATTCATTAGCCCAATGTCTCCCTCTACGGCATCGTGGGCAAATACCCGGTATTCTATTTCTTTGATACCTAGTTTTGTTAAATCCTCCTCCTATGGGGCAACTCCTTTTAAAATGTCCTGTTTGTTCACAATCATAGCATGTTTTTGGCCTGGTATCTAAAGCCTGTTGTACTGCAGCTGCCAAGACTTGCCCTTGTTCATTAATATCTCTACATAATTTAATATATGTGTTTAAATCTTCATGTCTCCATGGTCTAATAACCTCTCTGCAGCAACGATTTGCTTGGTCATAAGCCAGTTGTTTTATTAATGGCATGGCTTGTTCCGTATCCCCAAAAATTTTGGCAGCCGTTTGAATTAGCCTATCTACAAAGTCAGCGTAAGGTTCATTAGCTCTCTGTATTACCTTAGATAGCTGACCTTGTAAATCTCCATGTCCTTGTAAAGTCTTCCATGCCCTAACTGCGTCTGCAGCAATTTGTGCATATATAGCAGGATCATATTCAATTTGTTGCCGCTGACCCTCATAAGGTCCTTTTCCTAGCAACATTTCTAAATTTCTTTGAGGGTAACCGGCTGCTGCATTTCTCCTAGCTGTCTCTGCACAAAATTCCTCATTGGCAACCTTCCATAACAAATATTGTCCTCCATTTAGCACAGATTTACACATGCTAGCCCAATCTGCTGGCGTCATGTCCAAGTTAGTAATGGACTCGACCATGCTCACCGTGAAGGGAGCTTGGGGACCATAGGTTGTTACAGCCTCCTTTAACTGCTTCACTGTTTTAAAATCTAAAGCACAGTGAATTCGCTGCCCTCCTACCTGTTCAAGTACAGGGCATGCTAATCTTTGAGGTCCTGTCTCAGGATTCCATTTATCAACTACGGGGTTTGAGGGCCACTCAGCTGTCTCTATCGGTGGGGCTGTTGGTTGAATTAAACCCTCTTGTGATAAAACGGAGTTAGTAACAGCCTCCTGTTGTGGCCTTTTTTCTAACAACCCCTTTTCCTTTAAATTTTCTTCCTCTGTCTGACTAGCTGGAGAGACCTTCTCTTTTGCTTGATCTAAAATGTCTTTCACCATGTTCTGAACCTCTAACAATTTACTTAACATCTTTTCAGTTTGTTTTAATCTACTATAAAGATAACGCAACCCAATAAGATAACACAAAACAAAACCGAAACTGAATGAAGCAAAAACAGAATAAAAAATCGTTGTATCAATTTTCTCTTCCTCAGGGCCGACAAACTTCAAACCTTTAGTCAACCATTTTTTCCAGTTTGCCTGAGAAATTTCTAGGGATAGGCAGCTTGAAAGAAAAACAAAATAAATCAAAAGAAGAACACATTGTTTTCTGAAATGGTCACCCATTCTCTCGCCTTCCCTCAGGGGCGAGCAATTTCACTTACCTTCAAGTTTCAGACGTTCCGCGTACGGGCCACCAGATGCCGCAGTCTCTGGCTGGGCACAAATCACGAGTCTCCACACAGCTTGTAGATTCAAACAGCAATTCTTTATTCCCGAACTCACACCGGCCGTCTACAAACACGTTCTGGGGGAATCCACGTTCTCTTCCCAAATCCACTCTCTCCCAAATCCCCTCCGCATGGGCTTCTGTCTCCCAAAATATACTGTCTGACCCTAAGCACTCAAGAGGAACTCAGCAGCAGGATACGCCCTATTCCAAAAGAGGAACACCCTAATCTCCTATTACTAAACCGCCCTATTCTAAAGGGGAAACACCCTACTCTCCTATTATGCTAAACTGCCCTATTCTAAAGGGGGAACACCCTAAACACGGATCCTGCCCTGGTCCTTGAGCAAGGTCACCTTTCAGAAGTCCTTCCACTAGACAGCATGGGAGTAAGCTGGCAAGGAATTTGTCATACCTACTTGGCTGATGGCTCCCAGCAAAGCATAATGTGAGTGCATGAAATCTTCTCTTATTCATTAAAATGCATGAAATAAAAGTGGTTTTTGTTAGGAGTATGGATGTTTAAGTTGGATTGCAGGAATGCAGTCCATTTTGGAATTTGCAGATCAGATTACCTGGCTTTACTTTTGTATAGTGAATGTACACACAGGATACTACAGAAATGTAGACAGATCAACATGTAATGATTATCCCCTGAAAATCTGGTCACCATTTTTTACTGATTTTGCCTTCATTGTGAATATAGTTTCCAAAACAGTTTGAAGGAGCCAACAAAAGTGGAATTTAATATAGTTATTTTCAAATCCATTGTATAATTGATCAACAACAGACTAGGTCTGTTAGAAAAAGTCTGGAATTACCAGCTTGGTAAAACCAACGTTACTAAGCAGAAACTCTATGGGAAAAATAAGCAGAGTTTAGGAGGCATGATAAGCAAGACTATGAAATTATGTAGCATCCTAACTTTCAGTTCCCTCCATGGAAACCTTGATTTCCTCCATGGCTCACTCTTCACTTTTTACTTTCTTTGCGCTTACTGGTCTCTGAGTTTTAACTTTTACATTAAACCCTAGAATAAATTCCTTGCCAGAACTCACTGCTTCCTAAAAGTTTAATATGCCCTACAACTATAAATATATTTCTATGTTGAGTAATAAGCAATGTTAACTAATCCTATCACTTCTCCCCTACATCCGAATTGACTAACTGCCTTCCAAAGTGTACTAGAAAACTCACTTCTGAGTAACTTGTCAATTACAAAACTTGGCCTAATAATTATTCCTGGTATGATTGTGAATAGTCTTTTATGTTATACCTTCATAAGCTTATTAAATTAATTTAAGTAATGTCAGTTTAACTTTGTTGAAAAATCTCCATATCCCTCACGTTATCAAGAATCTAAATTATCCTATAGAACACATGTCCTATAAATGCACTCTGATTTTAACACTTTGAACTCACATGTTCACAAATGCTAGGTTTACTTATTTCTTCACTCTACTAGAACTGAATTATTCAAGATTGTAGCAACTAGTTACATGATGTCATTTTAATTTTAAATTAAATTAAAATTAAACACAATTAAATTCAGTTCCACTGAAACTGTGTGTTTCAAATGTTCAAAAGTTGGAAGCCCGGCTGTGAGTGGTGACTGATGTTCGTCATCCCAGTGGCTGAGGAGGCTGAAGCAGGGGGATTGCAAGTTCAAAGTCAGCTTCAGCAACTGAGGCCCTCAGTGAGACCTTGTCTCCGAATGAACTTAGCAAAATAAGGCTGTGGGTGTGGCTCAGTGGTTAAGCACTCCTGGGTTCAATTCCTGGTACAAAAGAAAAAAAAAAAAAAGAAGAAAATTGAAGGTAGTCTAAACCACATTAAACACATTTCCTTTTTTATAGAAAGTTCTATGGGACTACCATACTCAAGTGTCTTTTTTCCAATGTGCTCCAATCTATCATTCTATCTCCACATGCTTTTTCTATAGCTGAGATCTCATTACAGATTTTAACTACACTTTCAAAGTCTCTTCTCTTGCTATTAATCAATAACACGAATGCCAAACATCCTCACAAACCTCCATCATTTATTTGCCACCAAGTATGCTAAACAATGCCTTATAAAAACCGAGAAAATAAAAAATCCAGTGTGGATTATGCTTTCAGTAAATTCTTTTTGTTGTTTTTTCATTTTCAAGTAATCAGTCCCAAAGTGCCTATAATTAGTCCATCCATCTCATTCCCTGGAGTCAAGCTATTCTAAACCATTTTTACTCTTCACAAGGTTTTCTACTTCTCCCGAGGAGTTCTGTGAATGCACTTGCTTCTATGAAGGGATAGGTGCTGCAATAATGGATAGTCTATTCGTCATTGCCCTACCTAAGGTTTTTGAGCGCTTGGAGAGTGATCGGGGAAAAGGCATGGCCAAAAAGTTTCAGGGGCACACACAGGCTGATATGGTAGACTGCTTGACAAGTCTGTGTGCAAAGAAAGTCTCTTGTAGCAAGCAGCTGTCCTGAGGTTTTGTCTGCATGGAGCTGCCATCCAGAAGTGAAGGAGAACAAAGGAAGTCCTGGATGAAGATTGGTAAGGAGGGCTTTACAACTAAATGCTGTTGCTCATGAGCTTGGTGGGAAGTCTCTCAGAGTTCCCAAGCAGGAGTTTGGAGCTTTATAGTCCTGTGTTTTGTATATTATCTGTGGTTAACAGATGTTGGGCACAGTCTTACAGGGTATGCAAAGCAGACAGGCACCAGCTAGCTAAAATTCATTTGGTTTTGGCCATGTTTAAAACAATTGGATATGTAAAATTTGAGTTTGGCACCAGAAGGTTTTTGAGCCAACAGGTCTTAGCTTGCTGTGGAGAAATAAATAACCCAGCGGCCAATGTTCCAAGGTGATTTTAACTCATTGATATAATACCTACTTAGTAAAAAAATCTATATCCCAGAAACAGAGCTTCTTTCTTTGAAGTTTCATTGATGACAATCTTCCCTCTTCTTGACTCCTCAGGAAAAGACACAGGATATTTACCTTGTGTTAATGTGAAGTAGTTTGGATTAATTAGGTGGAAAATAACAAGTACATTAAAAGTCTTACCCTACTTCCTTCCCTAAAGCACAGAATATGATTCCAGGTGTTTAGGTTGGACCAAGTTTACATCTTAATGAAATTGAGGAAATAAAACAAAAATGACGACCACCACCAACAACAAACAAAAACTTATTCTAATGAATTCTCTGTATTCTCCTTCTCACTCAAAAGGGTAATACTTAAATTCTTTATATTTCCCCAGGGTGAACATAAAACTATGATTTCTCTTTTACATCTGTCTTAGCTAACTCTACTCAATCAATGATTCTTCAATGTTTTTATGCTAACACCTACTATTTTTTTTTCTTGGATAAGGTAATATTACTCTCTATCTTTAAAAACATAGATAAACATGCACACATACACACATATACAATATGCTGATTGCTTAGATCTTGATATCTAATTTCCCACTACAAAGTGGGTCCTTGAGGAAATACAATAAATGCTAGCAGATATCTATAAAATGAGTAAAACTTTTGGTTTTTATCTTATAATTCATAACTATACCCCTTTAATAAATCTTCAAATGCTCATTTTAATAGAATAATGCTTTATATAAAATGCTAATTTGTATTTTGTTGCAATATTTGATTTATGTTTTGTACTCGGGTATTATATCTGTGGACTTTGAGAGTAAAGAGATATCAAATCCAGTATGGTTTTGCTAACCATGCTGTCTTAGGTAAATTGCCTGATTTTATTGCAACTTTATTTTCTTATTTTGTGAAACTTGGATAATAACTTTGTGAACTACACTGCAAGTTTATGGATACGCACAGTGGACAGTCGTCCTAGTAAGCAGAAAACATTTAATCAGTATTCACCACTGGAAAATAAATGGTTGATTATTACTTAGCATCCATTTTTACTTCACTGTGCCTTCATTCCTACTTGCTAATCAAACCTCAGGGATGAATCAGAAGAGTTCTTAACTGCTAATAGAGCTCCATCTCATTTCCATCCAAAAAAAAAAAAAAAGCTTAAAAAGCAAACTATTTACCCAATTCTTCTTGCTGTTGGACATGTCTGAGTGAGAGCTTAATGGCAGCTCTCTCACCATCATTGGGAAACCATTGTTGACACGAACTATGGCAAAGTCTAAATCTAGGGTTGAGTCATGGAATCTCATTCAACTTTGGAAGCAAAATATACAACCCACCTAGACTGTTTTGGGAAAGAAAAAAATAAGGTCTGTTGCTTGTAGTAAATGTAGAAAAAAATTTGTTTTTCTTGCAGCATTCTAACTCATATAGTTACTCATAATAATGGTAGTCTTCCATGCTCTCTTTGGAACTGAGTGTTCATAACTATAAAATTGAGAGCAGCTTCTTCTCATTTTTAATTTGTCTTTAATCTAGTCATTGTTATTTTCCTTAACACAAGCTTCAACAAATGTATTCTTAGGTAACTTTTCTTCTTCATATTGAATTTTTCGTGTTTTTCTTTCTGGGACTGAGAAAAAGTATAAATAAATGTTCCCTCAAATTTTGCCAACTCTCCAAAAGTTTATACTTCATTTTTTGCTCTTTTATTTCTGATTCACATCTGCAATTCCCTTTATACATTTCCCCCTTAACATCATATGTCATTGATTTAATTTGCATTCTCAATTCTTGGTTATTTTCTAGTCTTTTCTTTCTTTTTTTCTTTTGTATTTTTTCCCTTTAATTTGCTTTAGACATACATAGAACTCCTTTAATAGAAATGACATAGTTGATTTATTTGACTCATATGCTTTCTAATTTTTGGTTTCTCATGTATATCTTGCTATTTCCCATGACTTTTTCTTTTTTTTTTTCTTTTTCTTTTAGCAACCGAATATTGCATTTTCTCTGCAAGTTATATATTTTGAAATCTGAGCAATTTATTTCAGACTGTTCTCATCCTCACACAATCCTGTTTTCCAATGTCTTTTCTGTAATGCATAGGTTTTTATAAAACATGAACAAAACAATATATATATATATATATATATATATATATATATATAAGCAAAAGGGAAGCAGTATTTTTCTAAAATAACACTGGACATAAATCATAAAAATTAAATTAGAATGTCTAGATGTCTAAAATGCAATTTGCCTTAACTTGCTATGACTTATTATAGTCACAGAATTATAAATCTATACTGAATAGATAAATGTGCATTCACTGTACTCAAAACAACCAAATGAGATCATAATAAAATGAACATTATCTTTTACCATATTGACATATACATGTAGATCTATCTATTAGCCTGGAGACAGGAGGGAAAAATTGACTAATACTGAGCATTTATTAAACTCTTCATCACATGCTCTGAAAAAAAGTTTTAACTTGTGGTAAAAAAATGTTAACTTAGCAAAATTGTTAAATTTATACCAATAATATAATAGCAACAAGTGAAACTAGCTCTATTTATGAACTTTGGACATAATTGATAGTTTCTGAATGTATAAGAATAAAAATTGATATTTGTTTTCAGACAACTCCTGGAGATATGAGGATCTTTTTTTCATTATTTGTTCTAATTAGTTGCACATGAATAGATTTCAGGATTTTAATTTCCTTTTTTCTTTTGCCAAAATTGTTATGAACACTGGTGATAACTTAGCAAATACTCAGATTATTTCCAGACTTGGAATTTTAGATTTGTTCTTCAATGCTGAACAAAATCCAGTTATTGTTACTTTTTAAAAGGCTTTGAAATAGTAGATATAATGTATTCAGAAAGCAGAATACCAAGGTCTGCTTGGTCTCTGATCTCTCTGATCTTTCCTCAGATAAACTAACCTTTGATTTTTTGTTTGTTTGTTGATTTGTTTGTTATTTTTAAAGAAATTTCTCCTGGGAATTAAATTAATCTCGGTTCTTGACTCCAGAGTTTTAGACCCAGTTTCCTGCCAGCAGGATCTACACACTTCCCCAAATTCTAGAATATAAGCCCAGAATCCCCCACTGTAGAATGAGACATCTCTTCAGACTGTGGAGTTTCCACTCATTGTTTTCTTTCCTAATACTCCCTGAATATTCATGAACTTGGTATTGAGGTTTGGCTTGGAAGTATTAGATAACCTCTTTGTATTCTTTCATCCTTTCATCTCAAATAAAATTAAGACCTTTTATTTATTCCATCTGGTTCTTACAACTTTATCTTTCTCATAAGTCTTCTTGCTCCTAAACATTATGATTTGGACCTTTCAAATTTTTTTTCTAGGAAAACTAGACTTACTTTCTTTCTTCCTTCCTTCCTTCCTTCCTTCCTTCCTTCCTTCCTTCCTTCCTTCCTTTCTTTCTTTCTTCCTTTCTTCCTTCCTTTCCTTCCTTCTTTCTTTCCCTCCCTCCCTCCCTTCCTTCCTTCCTTCCTCCCTCCCTCCCTCCCTCCCTGTCTCCCTCCCTCCCTCTTTCTCGCTTTCGTTCTTTCATATGTTCTTTTTAGATACACATGACCATAGAGTGTATTTTGACAGGCTCTACATACATGAAGTGTATATATTTTAATTAGGATCCCATTCTTCTGGTTGTCCATGATGTGGCATTTCACTGGTGATACATCAAACATGGACATAAGAAAGTTGCATCTGATTTATTCTACTGTCTTTCCTACTCCCGTCCCACCTCCCTTCCCTTAGGCTTCTTCTATATTCTCTATGTGGAACATTTTCCTTAAATTTTATATTCATTACTTTGTTTCAACTGAAACTAGGTCTTCATATAAGAAAGGTTTATCATATGAACTCAGGCCCATCTTCTTGGAACATGATGTGTGCATTCACTCAGAACCCCATGTTCAGAAGAATTATTTACTTGATATAATGTTTTATTTTCCTCTTAATCCTTAACCATTTTATCCTTGAACATTTCCTTCTATTATATATTTTTATTAATTCTTATTGTCTGTATAACATTAGGATACACTTTGACCTAATCACAAAAGCATGGAATACAATATGCTCCAACTTAATCCCCAGGATGTACCCCCTCCCCACTCCTCCCTCCCCCTGTTTTCCTCCCTCTACTGATTTTTCTGCAGTTTATTTATAGTATTTTTAATTTATTAGTGTTTTGTATATATACTTGATGTTAGGATTCACTATGCTATATTCATGTATGTCCATACAAAACTCAGATTTATTCCACCATTCTTTGCTTTTCCTGCCCCCACCCCCATCCTCTTCATCTACTCTACTGATCTTTCCTAAATTTTGATAAAATTTTCTCTCTGTTTTTTTTTTCCCATTTCTATCTTTCTTTCTTCTCCTACCCATTTGGAATAGCTTCTGATATTTTAATAAACATGAAACCTTTGGGTTTGGGGGACTGGCTTATTTCACTTAGCTGGATAGTCTCCAATTCCATCCATTTGCCAGCAAGTAAAATAATGTTATTCTTCTTTATGGCAGAGTTATACTTCATTGTGTATATAAACCACATTTTCTTTACCCATTCTTCTGTTGAAGGGCACCTAGGTTGGCTCCATAGCTTAGCTATTGTGAATTGTGTTGCTATAAACATTGATGAGGCTGTGTCACTGTAGTATGCTGATTTTAAATCTTTTGAACATCTACTGAAGATTGGGACAGGGGGGTTCATATGGTGCTTTCTTTCCTAGTTTTCTTGAGTCATTTCCATGCTGCTCCAGACTTTTTTTGTAATATAAAATATAGTAGGACAATTGAGTATGTGTGCAGACAGAGGAGAAACAGACCGTGTATGTCTCCCATTGCTCCTCATCACCCTGTCTGCACATAATACTCATGATGACTAGGAACCTGAATTCCAGTGGACTCCTGAGGTATTGAGAGTCCACCCAGACTCAATGTAAGTATAGATAAATGTGGATTACGTTAGTGAATAATCAGGGGAACTAAGTGTCTCAAGAAGCCTGATAGGTCATGTTTATTAGAAGTGTAATTGGTTTTGAATGCAGAAAGTAAACAAAGACATTCTAAGGAGCACAAAGGACAAGGAAAACTATCATACCCTTTCTTTCTCATGTTACTTCACTGTATAATCCAACCATGTATACTGAATATGATGGCATAGAAGGACAGGGAAGACAACCCATTGCTCTTCTAGTCCTTCAGAATTCTTCTCTAAGACTGTTATAAAGCATTGGCGTTATGCTTTAACCATCAAAGAGTAAAATGAAAAGGCTCAAGTTACTTTTGTGCAGTGTTTCTACTATTCTGGGTAAGGAAAACATGCATATAAATACACAAATTATAAAACAGAAATTTCTGTCTTTTTTTAAACATATGGGTTAAATACTCATATTACATTTGAAATTTGGATGAGGTATTTAGCAAAAGTCATGGACAATTTCAGAAAATTTTACTTCTGGTAACATGCCAGTAATGGTATTTTAGTCAAGAATACAAAATTTATGTCATATTACTTCTACTTGATTGCAAGTATCTGATCATCTCTAGATGTTGTCGAATACAGCTGTGCCAGTACAGGTATACATTGAGATATATATTTGTCTGTTTATCTTTACCAAAATGGAAATTTCTTATTCTTAGTTATTCATTTAAACTATAACAAAATATATTAATGAAAGACAATATGTAAAGACAAATTGCATAATCCAATTTTATTACTGATAATAATAGTCACCGTAAAATCATAAAAGTATATGTAGCTTCAAGTGACCATATTTCACACACACAAAAATGGTCTCATGTCAAATTTCTTGGGAATTTATGGTGAAATTTTCCACGACCCAGCAAGAAATTCATTTGAGTTTGAATCATATCACTTACTTATGCTCACCCCACCTCTTCAAGTACACATTGAATGACTCTACAGTTGAGTCAAATAGAAAGATACAAGAGGTTTAGGTATAATTAAGCTTTGTTAGACCAAGAAAGTATTTAAGGTCTTGCTCTTTTCTAATCATTTATTTGTATTGATCAAATTATGGATGTTATTATGCAAATGACTTTAGACAGGTCAAATGTCTAAATTAATGCATTAGTACACTTAAGTGTTAAAATGAAACCTTAGACCACAGGGCTATCTATTTAAGACTTGATTGAATACAAATGGGAAGTTTTTCAAAGAGGATTCTAAATGAATTCAAATGAGAATCTGTAATATCCAAACAGAATCCTAATTTATTATTCTCAGTCAATATATGTGTAATTTATATATATCTATATAATATAAAACTTCAAATTCAGTGATAGTTTTTTTTTTCTAATTGCACTTCTTGTGCAGTTGGATTTAATAACAACAGAATCTTTCTCATACCAATGGAGTTCTTCTTCAATGACTTGCTTATTTGAGTGATATTTCATAAGACATGGGCATATTCACTCTCTTCTGATATTTGGTGTTAAATATTTGATCATTGTTACTTTTTTAAAATGGAAGTTATTTTGTCATTAATTTTCTTCCAAAATGAGTTGCATCCACACATTATTTTAATTACTTTCACATTAATGCCCCAATTTAATTTGTGGTTGATTTCATTTAACATGAGAAAAAAAACAACCAATCAAGGAAAATACATAAATATACATTTGAATTAAAAAGGCTCATTAGTACACATAGGTTTGTAAAAATTCATTAGACAACTTGTTTCATTATATTATACACCTATATCACATTTTCTTTCTAAATCTGGGATATAGTATAATAACATAAAAGAAGGTGAGCTACCTTGCATAGGTCATGGTATTATGTTTCAGTAACATTTTGGTAATGCATCATATCTTTTAATAAAATAATGTGAAAAATTTTTATTTACAACAGTCCCAGTTTTATTAGATGGTTTATTCTTTATTATTTGTCAAAGTTCTCTCACCATTATATCATTTGGTAAAATTAAAACAACTCTACATTTTAAACTTGTTGTTGTTGTTGTTATTATTATTATTTTATTTTTATACTTCACTTCTTCCTAAAAAATGATTCTATATTTATTTATAGTTCATTCCTTTGTGAAGACATGTTTTAGTTTTAGAATACAGCAAGGCATTCATATACTATACCATTGACAAATGATAAAAATGTACCCAAATATGGGCACACATTTTCAATACAAAAGTTTTGTGACAATGCCTGGCTTACCATATATGTTCAAAATATCTATATTAAATATATTTGAACACTTGGATGCCATTTAATTTTTTCTACTCTAAAATTCCCTCATTATAAATACTTAATTACCTTCTCATTGGGATACAAAGTATTTGTGGATTGTTTGCTGATGTTCTTTAAAATCTAAAACTTTTTAAAAATAGTAAGAACATGCCCACAAATTTTCATATATGCCAAGTTTTTTAATAATTAATTAAGTATAAATACTGAAGTTTATTAGTACATAATCAAACATACCACCCATTCTTTTTTTTTTTACCAATGTATGATGATTTATTTCAGACTTCAACATAAAAATATGCTCTGAAGGAGAACATTAAGTATATAAGCTGCAACATGAGTTAAAGAGCAATTATTTTTTTAATGTATTTTTTTTATTTATATATGACAGCAGTATGCATTACAATTCTTATTGTGTATATAGAGCACAATTATTCATATCTCTGGCTGTATACAAAGTATATTCACACCAATTCGTGTCTTCATACCTGTACTTTGGATAGTAATGATCATCACATTTCATCATCATTAATTACTCCATGCCCCCTCCCTTCCCCTCCAACCCCTTTGCCCTACCTAGAGTTTATCTATTCCTCCCATGCTCTCGCTCCCTATCCCACTATGAATCAGCCTCCTTATATCAAATAAAACATTCGGCATTTTTTTTTGGGGGGGGGATTGGCTAACTTCACTTAGCATTATCTTCTCTAACTCTATCCATTTACCTGCAAATGCCATGATTGTATTTCTTTTATTGCTGAGTAATATTCCATTGTGTATATATATGCCACATTTTTTAATCCATTCATCTATTGAAGGGAATCTAGGTTGCTTCCACAGTTTAACTATTGTAAATTGTGCTGCTATAAACATTGATGTAGCTGTGTCCCTGTTGTATGCTGTTTTTAAGTTCTCTGGGTATGGACCGAGGAGAGGGACAGCTGGATCAAATGGTGGTTCCATCCCCAATTTTCCAAGGAATCTCCATACTGCTTTCCATATTGGCTGCACCAATTTGCAGTCCCACCAATAGTGTATGAATGTACCTTTTTCCCCATGTCCTTGCCAACACTTATTGTTGTTTGTATGCATAATAGCTGCCATTCTGACTGGAGTGAGATGAAATCTTAGAGTGGTTTTAATTTGCATTTCTATAATTGCTAGTGATGATGAAGATTTTTTCATGTATTTGTTAATTGATAGTACATAACCTTCTTAGAAGTGTCTATTCAGGTATATTACTCATTCTTAACAAGTGAAATACTTCCGTGAGGCATCAGCAAATGAATGACATTGATAAGCCTCCCCAAAGAAAAACTGACACTTATTATTTCTCTTTTCCAAACTTGAAGTAAAACAAATAAAACAAATTAACATACTTCCATCTCAAAATTATTAATTGCTCTTATAATTTTACACAGAATGGGGAACTCTATCTTATTGTCATGTACATTATTGTATTATTATTAATTTTTATTATGTTCACAATCTGTTTCCAGAAAGTAAAGAATAATTTTCTATAGACAGGTATGTAAGTAAAACTGCTGAAAATAAGAGACAGGAGGAGAGAACAGGAGAGATGCAGACATAGACAGAGAGGAGACATTTGACATTAGAATTTAAGCCATTTACACTAATAACTTATCAACTATGAAATTTCTAACTTTTTCTTATCAGTTTAGCAAAATGACAAAAAATTCTTAAATGTATGGAAAATATTATATTAAATAATTATGTGACTTATAGAGGCTTGACTGATCATAATAATGTGGTTTATTTAAGGTTTCATAAAACATTTTATTACTTAAAATGATCATGGGTTCAAAGTAGTTCAGGCAATCATAAAAGGTAAATATGCAGTGAAAACTAAGAAAACAAATGCAATGATATTATTATTATATTCAGGAGTGGGTAGTGAGGCCCTAGAGTGTTAGCAGAACTGAGATTAGTTCTTCAAAACTAAGCTTTTAATCTCTTGGAATTAGAACAAGCTATAGTGAATAAAGCACTACGATTTCTTTGTTGTCTCTGAAAACCCAACATGAGCTCAATTTTTCTTAGGCATGAAAGTGAGGAAAAGGCTCACCGACTGAAGGTTGGGGGTTTTTTGATGTCAGATCACTCCACACGACATCACATTATATGTAGAACATAATGTGGGACTTCAGAAAGACCACCTTAAATACCATAAAAAGTCTTACCGCTTAGTTTGTACACTGTGTCTCAAGAAAAGTTACTTTAGTAGTGGTTTGTATGCCTTAGTGCTGGTCTATATGGATGATGAATTTCTAAAATATGTATTCTCAAGATGTGATATTTTAAGTTTTCTTTCTCAAAACGTGAATGTTATCTGTTCTCTTTGATTACTAAGACCTCATTTTGTGTTACCGAGTGACTATTTAATATTTGTTATTTCTATTGAAAATAAATAGCTGAAAATTTCCAAAGTACTAATTTTCCACATTGTTTTTGGAAAGTTGTATGAGTGATACAATCATCCCTCTGGTCAAAATAAAAACAATTCATCTAGAAAAATTAATACAGAGAGAAGAGAAGATGCCCTGAGATTTGAATTGGCCTATTTCTGCTCACTATAATTCTGGTAGTGGAAATGAACTACTGTTGAGAATCCATGTCTATCCCCATGACAACGTCTGTTTCTTCAGACACTAGTATCACTTATTATTCCTTCTCCACAAGGGGTAACCATTTGTTAAAGAATGAAGGAAAATTACTCTTTCCGTTCCTGCTATCATCAAGACTATATGTGCATAATAATATTTTGAAAAATATTGCTGTTCTATGGCAAAATTCTGTCAGGCAGTTGTCTTGGGCTGCCCTCACTTCTTTACTCTTTACTTTGATCCACGAGTTCTAACTCAGATTGCTCCTATAGGGAGGCATTTCTGTACAATGCACAGAGTGATTGCATATTCCTTTACTCATATATATTTTATAACATTCATCATGTAAATTCATATTTGTTTGCCTTTAATTTTGTCCTTCATGCTGCATGGTCCTTGATAGTAAGGATCATAATTGTTTATCAACAGTTTTGCCCATGGGAGCTGCATAGAGTATCCACTTAATGTGTAAATACATAAGTAAATTAAAATAGATAACAATTCATGTGTACTAAAAGTATAAGCTTTTAAATAATAACTAATTTATTGCCTATCATTACTAATTTTACCCTATGTTATTAACTAGCTTAAAAATAATTTATATTTGCTTGTTCTTGTCATTTGGGATTTAAAAAATACATATTTTTTTAAACAACTGTTTACCCATTCTTTATAAAGTAATATCCAATTGCAATAGGAAATGAGAGAATGACACATTTGCTGAAGGAATATAATCTACAGCAAACTGTACTGGATGTCTTACTTATATTCTTATTTTCATTTTAGGAAAACATTATAAAAATCAATAGAGAGAAGCCAGGCACAGTGGTGTATGCCTGTAATCCCAGTGGCTTGGAGGCTGATACAGGAGAATCCTGAGTTCAAACCCAGCCTCAGCAATGGAAAGGCGCTAAGCAACCCATTGAGAACCTGTCTCTAAATGAAATACAAAATAGGGCTGGGGATTTGGTTAGGTGGCCAAGTGCTCCTGAGTTCAGTCTCCAGTACTTAAAAAAAAAATCAATAGAGAGAAGTCAGAACATGATGTTGATTGGATAAGATCATCCAATACTCATCTCTCCACGGGCACACTGATTTTAACATTTATTCATGCACCAAACTACTTCACAGGAAGTTAGGAAACCAAGTGAGGGATCTGGAGTGCCTTGTTTTCAAATAATGTTAAGAGAAACTAAAGAAAGCAGAGAAGAAAGACTTGCCCCTGTATACCCGCCCTGCAACCAAAACACACATCTCAAAATAGTATGGGAAAGAGTTCCTGCTCGGGAGAAGAAGGAAAAAAGTTCATGTCTGACCTAAAGGCTAGTTTGAGATCCACTACTGTGACATTCAGTGCCAAGAAGAGCCAAACAGCCCTGTCCCCAGTCCAGCACCTTCAGATCAAGCTTTGGAACCACACTTTACAGGAGGCCAAGAGACTACCCCCTAGACCCCCTATTATTTAGCAGTAGAGGAGGTGGCAAGATTCTACTTCCTGGAGAGCAGAACATGAATGCTATCACAGGCCTAAGAGCATGGTGCTAGGTTTGCTACAGTGAGACCCAGCAGAAACTAGTGGTCCCTATGCTTAGCCCAGGCTCACAGATGAAGCATCCAGATTTTTCAAGGCACAATACCTAGTCCTGTATCCTGGTAGACAGACTGGTGATGTTGTTTATATCATTGCCAGCCTTAAAGCAGGACTATAGCACTCCACGAGGACTGTGCAGGTCTCTGTAACTGTGAGACTCAGCTGCAATTCAGGTTAGGGTCAGGCATGGTAGACAAGAGACTGTCTCTACCATTCTTTGCCCAAATTCAAGTGGTATAGTGTGGAGCAAAACTCCATTGGTTGAGGGTAGGACAAGATTGGAAGAACAGGACTTTACTTGGAGCTAAGTGGTGAAAGCCAACACTTGTCAGGTGCTAACAGTCCCTATTTACAACCCAATGGCCATGGTCAGAATCTCTAGAATAGCCCAGATAAAAGGAAGATAGAAACATTCCCAGTCCATTGCACTTATATCCTAGTCAGAATCTCTTCTGACTAGACACAATGGCCTTGAGCCACAAGTCTACTTCAGCAATAGGCAGCTCATAGCAGTGTGGGCCCTGATCCTATCTTAGTAATGCATTGGTTTTGGGATAAAAAAAGTGTCAAGATATGAAAAAATATGCATAGAAGCCTGGGGCTGATCCTTCAGTGGTCATTCTGCCTACAGTTGGGATGATTACTGTTTTGAGTACTCCAGTTCAACCTTAAGAATACACCAGCAAGGGGTCTGGGGTGGTGGCTCAGTGGTAGAGTGCTTGCCTTGCATGTGTGAGGCACTGGCTTCTATTCTCAGCAATATATATATATATATATAAAGTTCTATCAATAACTAAAAAAATTAAATTAAAAAAAAATAAAGTACACTAGCAGAATTTAGGAAAATCTTGGCACAATCCATAGTGCTTTAAAAGTGACAATATACCAACAAAAAACTCATAGGATTTAGATTTAGGCACCATCCAGTGATGAAATATCAGAAGTGATTATAGTATTGGAGAATATAGGCAGCCCAGTTAGAATTTCCAGAAAGATAGGTACAAAGTCAGATTGCAAAGATTGAAACAAATGCATAATCTTTCAATGTCTGTATGATGTTGCATAGCAACAAACATCAAGAACATTTTTGGGAACCAGTATCTTATCTAATGGTCATAAGAAGGTACCAGAAACTGACCATGTAGTAACTAATATAAGTGTGCACTCTGATGGAAAGTTTAAGAGAGATATTTCAAGGAAATTTAAAGAATTTCAAGAAAACACTGAGGAAAAATTCAGTACTCTATCAGATAAATTGAATAGAAGAATGGAAACAATTCTAAAAAATAAGACCTTGAGTTGAAACATACACTGAGAAAAAAATTTTAAATGTGATAAAAGTTATCAAGAACATAACACAGCAAATGAAAGAAAGAACTAACAAAGCCAAAGACAACCTATATGAAATGCACAGTTTGAATAGAGAAAATAATAAAGAAGAATGAAGAATGCTCATAGAAAAACTGGGACAGCATTGAAAGAGCAAATATTCAGGTCACAAGGGTTCAAGAGCAACTTGAGAATGCCAAAAGAGTATGAAAGTATATTCAGAGAGAAAATTTCCCAATTTAGATAAAGATATGAATATCCAGGTTAGGGAGGTCAAAGGTCAGTCAGAATTAACTCAACCAAATCTATTCTAAGACATATTATAATCAAAGTCTCACAGGTAAAAAATGAGAAGAAGATTCTTAACCAGTTAAGTTTCAAGTTCTCAATTCTGCAAACATAATAAAATTTCAACTCAATGTTATTTCAAAGTTACCACAAGTGCTATATTTGTTGCTGAATTTGAGTTTTTGTAAGTCTCCCACAGCTGGGATGATGGAACAAAATGTGTGAAGGAAGAAAGAAGAGAGGAAGAAGAAAATAATAACATACATACGTATATCCCAAATTTCCTCAATATCAGAGTGGTGTGACACTTTCACAGTACTGAAAGAAAAAAAATGTCAACCCAGAAAACTGTACCAAACAAAACTATCTTCATAAATACAGGGAACATAAAGCCACTCCCAGAGAAACAAAAGCTTATGGAATGTATCTCACAAAATCAGTCCTACAATAAATGTTAGAGTCAAGTTCTTCAAAAATATAAGTGGAAAGAATTTTTTTCAAACTAATTCTAAGTTAAAACCTAATTGTTTCTCCACGTACAGGGCACTCTATTCTAAAATATATCTTCAACACAGTTCAACTATGATGGTTTCCCTTTAACTTTGGGGGATATATTTCAAGATCCCAGTGGATACCTGAAATTGTAGATGGTATATAATACTATTTTTAACTACACATTTCATATATATATATATATATAATATATATATGTGTGTGTGTGTGTGTGTGTGTGTGTGTGTGTGTGTGTGTGTATGTATATGTTTTAGGCATAGTAAAAGATTAATTACAAAAACTAATAATAAAATCAAACAATTATGCAATATAATATAATAAAATTATGTAAATATATTCTCTCTGAAAATATCTATTCATTCTTCTTGCAATGATGTGAGATGATACAGTGCTTATGTGATGAGATGAAGTTAGATGAATAACTTTAGCTTTGTGATGTACTGAAAGTCTATTATGTAAGGGTACATATGCACAGCTCTGTGATGATACCAGATAACCAGGATGCCTGCCAACTATCTAAAATGTAAGTAGCATAGTAGCATATACATCATAGATACATTGAACAAAGGGATTTATTTACTTCCCTTGGTGGGAAAAAGGAGAATAGCTTATGAATCCATTAAACTGCTTAGATTTATGTGTAAATTATACTTATAAATTATTTATTTCTGAATTTTCTATTTAATATTGTTGGACTGTCCCTGACCGTGGGTAACTAAAATCATTTATAAAACGTACTGGATAAGGGAGGACTACAGCATTATATTCAATATTATAGTTATCTGATTGTCTGTTTAATGCTTTCACCATTTATGATATCCTATAAATGAGTTATTCCAAAAATTATGTTTATATTAATAATGCAATGTTTTTTGAGTTATAAGAAAATTAGACATCATAGATTAAAATCCAATTGATACTAATCAGTGTGTCACATTGGGCAAGTTACTCAGAATGTCCTTAGTCATTTTCTTTTCAATACATATCAAATTTCTTATTTGTGAAATGATTAGTATATATATGGTTATAAAACATGCTTGACCACTAGGTTTGCTGACGATAAAGTGAGGATGAGGATGGTACCAGTGTTTGTGTCAATATTATGCACCAGAACATGAAGATTTCCACTCTCCTGCTCAAGAGTGCCAGCAATGATTGGAAAGTGTACTACTGTTTATATTTTCCATCATCAGTATCATGTGAAACTATTGCATAAGCTTTTCACAATTAAAACTAGTTTTTCAGGTCTTCTTTTGCTTAATTTACCCAATATAGAATATGCATTAAAATTCTGTTATTTAGCCGTCTGCCCCCATTCTTTCCCTGAATGTAGATTATGATGTTCTCCACTGTGACACATTTATGCATTTCATGCATTTCAGGTCAGGTGAAAATGTTTGATTTAAATGAAAATATTCTTAGGGATTTTCTAGAATGTACAATTTCATATATTGTTTGCCATATGATGGATTACTTATAATCTAGACTTTGACTCCATTTAGTAGTACATCATTTTCTAAATTGAGGATGTACTTAATAGCAATTGAGTTTTATACTTCCTCTTATGGTAGATATATTCCATTGAAAGTGGTAATGTGAAAAGTACAAGTTTATATACTACCTTTAAAATATGATTTTTATTATCATATTTAATGAATTCCAAATCATATAAAAATGTTAAACCTGAACAATGTTGTTTTATATATGTATATCCTTGATTTTAATTTGTGAATTTATCTATTGAAATAAATTGCCCTTAGGTAAAAGATATTATAAGTTTTTCTTGAAAAATTGACATAATTTTGTTCTTTAAGGAAAAATAATACTCCATTATATACATATTCCACATTTTCTTTATCTACACATCTGCTGATGAACATGTATCTTGGATTCATAACTTGGGCTATCTGAATTGGGATATTATAAACCTAGGCATGCATTAATATCCTGACTTTAATTCTTTGAATAAATAACAAGGAGTGGTACAGTAGGGTCATAAGGTAGATTCATTCCTAGTCTTTTGAAAAATCTCTGTAATAATCTTCATGATAGATGTACTAATTTACAATCCCACCAACAGTTTAAAAGTGTTCCCCCAACACACATACAGCCTCATCATCATTTATTATAATTTGTGTTCTTATTAATTGCCATTCCAACTGGAATCAGTGAAATCTCGGTGTACTTTTGACGTGCATTTCTCTGATTGCTGAAGATGTTGAACCATTTGTATTTCCTCTTTTGAGAAATATCTATTTAGTTTATTTGGAAAGCAGTATGGAGATTCCTGGGAAAGCTGGGAATGGAACCACCATTTGACCCAGCTATTGCCCTTCTCGGACTATTCCCTGAAGACCTTAAAAGAGCGTATTACAGGGATACTGCCACATCGATGTTCATAGCAGCACAATTTACAATAGCTAGATTGTGGAACCAACCCAGATGCCCTTCAATGGATGAATGGATTAAAAAAATGTGGCATCTATACACCATGGAGTATTACGCAGCACTAAAAAATGACAAAATCTTGGAATTTGCAGGGAAATGGATGGCACTAGAGCAGATTATGCTTAGTGAAGCTAGCCAATCCCTAAAAAACGAATACCAAATGTCATCTTTGATATAATGAGAGCAACTAAGAATAAAGCAGGGAGGAAGAGCAGGAAGAAAAGATTAACATTAAACAGAGACATGAGGTGGGAGGGAAAGGGAGAGAAAAGGGGAATTGCATGGAAACGGAGGGAGACCCTCATTGTTATACTAAATTACATATAAGAGGTTGTAAGTGGAATGGGAAAATAAACAAGGTGAGAAATGAATTACAGTAGAAGGGGTAGAGAGAGAAGATGGGAGGGGAGGGGAGGGGGGATAGTAGAGGATAGGAAAGGTAGCAGAATACAACAGTTACTATTATGGTATTATGTAAAAATGTGGATGTGTAACCCATGTGATTCTGCAATCTGTACTTGGGGTAAAAAAGGGAGTTCATAACTCACTTGAAGCTAATGTATGCTAATGTATGAAATATGATATGTCAAGAGCTTTGTAGGGTTTGAACAACCAATAAAAAAATAAAATAAAAAAAAAAGAAAATTAGTGGGCAAAGATTTTCTCCTATTCTGTAGGCTTTCTTTCACACTGTTGTTTGATTTGCTGTGCAGAAGTTTTTGTTTTGTTTTGTTTTTCCTTGTTTCAATTTGATGCCATCCTCATCCCATTTATTAATTCTTGGTTTTATTTTCTGAAATTTAGGGATATTATTCAGGAAGACCTGAATGCCTGTTCCTAAATGATGGAGTGTCAATCCTGTTTTGTTTGTTTGTTTGTTTTTGTAGTTACAAAGTTTCTGGTGTAATTCCTAAGTCTTTGATCTATTTTGAGTTGAAATTTTTGCAAGGGTGGGAAACAAAGATCTAGTTTCATTTTTGTACATATGAATTTCCAATTATCCCAGTGCCATGAAAAATAAATCATGAAAACATCTCCATTCACAGTAGCCTGTAAAAAAAAAAAAAAAAAAAAAAGGTGCCTAGGAATAAATCTAACCAAAGAGATAAAAAACCTCTACAATAAAAAGTTATAGAACACTGAAGAAAGAAATTGAAGAAGACAATAGGACATGGAAGATGTCCCATGTTTCTTAATAATCAGAATTAATATTGTCAAAATGGCAATGTTACCAAAAGCAATATACACATTCAAGGCAATCTCCATCAGGATCCCAATGTCTTTCTCCATCAAACTAGGAAAAATAGTATTAAAATTCAAATGAAAAGCAATGTCTGGTTTTCCTACCTGAAAAAATGAGCTCAGGTTGTCATTTGAACTGATAACTTTATGATAGTCATAGTTCTCTAAGCAAAAAATGTAACAAACAAATATTCTTTTAAATTATTTCTAAAGCAATAACTACTATTATGATGGAATGATGATGAACCTTTAAACATCTTAATTTTAAGGAGAAGTCATTCTTCATATAAAAATGAAGGATGACTGCTTTTTTTTCCCCCCGCTTTGCCTTGCTGATGTAATGTTAATACCATTCAGTCACTGCTGCTGATTTAGGTCACCTTTGAATTAATCACTAATATTTTTGAGGTTCTGTGTACTTGCCTCTATAAATCCCCTGGCAAAACCTCTAACAACTTCCAGTGCATTTCACAGTTTATTCTGTATGAGAAGTGTTCTTTTTTTTTTTTTCTTTTGAACTCTCATGTTATAGGCTAAAGAAAATGAATGTAGTTTTCTTCTCATTTCACAGTTTATATCTAAGCACTTCCCACCAGGAGAGCTTCAGAATTTTGCTGTAAGCTAAATGCATGTTTCTCTAAATGGCAGCTTTTACCTTTGAAACGTGAAATGATTCTTTTAATGGAAAAAAAAATTCCTAAATAGATGAGAGCTGGATAGTTCACTAAAGAAGTCTTAAGACAAACTATAATTTATATATATAAATTTTATATATAAATATGTATTTTAATATATTTTGTAGTGTTAAGTATCTATGGAAACATAATTTCTATAGTGATTATATCAAGTTTACCTTTGAAAATCAATTCATTGTACTACAACTAAATTGCTAAATAAAGAAGATATCAGACATTTTGTAATTTTACAAAATACAATAAAATTAATTTATTAAACTCGTACAGTAAATTTGCAAAAAAAGAGAAAAAATATATATTTTAATTATTTACTTCAGTAAACATGCATTTATGTATAAAACAACCTGGGAGGTGTCATAGGATTGGCAAAGATGAAAATGAATATGTTCCTTATGTCTCTTTCTTAAAATATACTTTAAAAGACAGAAAAATGCACACATAATACTAATATCAAAAAAAAAAAAAGATTGTAAAAGCTATTGTAGAAGCACAAAAATCTATTTGAGCATAGGACAGTGAAATAATAACACCTGTTTGAAACAGATCTTTCACCAAAGCCTCCTTTTTGCAAATTGCCTATAGATTTAAAAAGGAAGTTCTCTATGTATTATATTTATTGTGAATTAATAAATATGTTTTATATCTGCTCAATCTGAGAATGCAATTGTATCTGTCCTGCAGAAGAAACTATCTTTTTCCAGATAGTTGTAGAAGAGAAAATTTCAGTACACATGTGACTTCTACTATATAATGTACATGAAGCAACCTTTAAGTATAACAGTCACTTTTAAATGGAATTGGGACTACATCACCAACCTAAAAGTTGTTCTTAGGAAGCCTCAGTCTTCTACAGTGTTGTTAATTTTCATTAGATGGTCCTAGTGATTTTATTATTTTGAAATAAAACATATCACATTTTTCTTTTGATAGTAACTTCTGATGTCTGTGTGTTTAGGAAAGAAGAATTGCTGTTTTAAAATTTTTATAAATAATGGTGAGGAAAAACAGTCTTAAATCTCTTGACAGAATTTTTGTTGTTTTAATGGAAAAAATCAAACGTCAAACAAATCAAAGGTGGAAATATTATAATTCAATACTTTCTTATGCATAACATATTTATGCCAATGATAAGTATTATAAATATTGATTCTTAGAAATTATTCTGTAAATGTTTGTTTTTTGGTACTGGCGATTGAACCCAGTACCAAAAAGCTACCATCAAGCTATACTCCCAGTCCTTTTAAAATTTTTTTCTGAGACAAGGTCTCCCTAAATTGCTGAGATGGATCTCAATCTTGTGATGTTTCTGCCTCAAGTCTCCCAATATAAAATACTTAAAGTTGCTGTCTTTAAGAGAAATACAAATGTTATCCTTATCCTTTAGATGAACCATGTAAAAACAATACCTAATATATGTCCATTAGTTATGTCTTCAGGTATTGTCTGCCCTCAGCTATAAATCAATTCAGTATTCTTCTGAGTTCCATGCATCTCTAGTGATTTGAGAGGATAAATCTTTTGTTTAATATTCTCAGTTATATTATTAGTTCTAACATTATTTATGAGTGTTGGGCTTTCATATGGAAATATATATAAAGGAAAAGAGGTCAAACATATTAGAATTCTCACTGAAATGAGTTCACAATTCCAATGGGTAGTTTTTATCAGCAGTTAGAGAAACTGCTAAGAAAAATTTTAGAAGACAAAAGAGCAGTTGAAGCAGGTCGGTTTGTTACTAAACAGATGGGCTTAGGAAAGAATGTATAGAAAAAGAAAAAGTACCTCAGACAGAGGGAAACGAGTGAACATTAATCAGAATGATATTCTGAGTTTGTGGGGTAATGTGAAATGAAGTGTGAAGTTTGGAATTGGTAGAAAGGACAAATAATCCATAATACAAGGATATACTTACACTACCAAATATGATATTTGATTTCTTACTTTCCTGTCATTGGGAGACATTTAAACATTTAAAAGCATGCTCTAAGAATTGGTTTAATTTGTCAGAGGAAGAGTGACATCTGTGTTACTTTTTAGTTTTCTGAAAAACTTAAACTTCTTTGTTTAAAACTTAAACTTCATTTACTTGCACTATAGATTAAGTCCTGCTATGCGAGATAGGTTCTAGATTGATCCCAATATGCTTCACTTAGGATATTGTGTATACTGTCTATTTTTTATTCTGCTATTTCACATGGATTTTATTACTTCTTGCTGGTTACTACCCATCTTTTTCTAAGTATACATATATAGAGAGGTACATGCATGTAAATGCACGTGTGTGTGTATATAAATGTGTGTATATATACATGTATATATGTTTGTGTATATACTTTATATATAGTCATATGAAAGTCAAGCAAGTTAAGTGTTAAGAAACAAACTATATTTAACAACACATCAGCGATTTATAACCTTGGTGTGAATAGTTTCTGTTAATTCTCAGGGGATGAAATACCAGATATGAACAGATCTTCTTTAATCTATTTTCTATAGTACCATAAAATAATTTTCCAATAATACACTTCCAACTACTTTGGACTCCTATTTAATGTATGTCAATGGCTTTTAGTTTCTCTCAGGAAAAAATACAGTCACCTTAGAAAAGCATAATTCATTCCCACAAATATGCTCTTGGCTTTCTTGATTCTGTACTTTCATGCCTACTGTTTCTTTGGGTAAGAATAAATTCTTAAATTCTTCATTTGCAACATCAAGGTTCCAATCAGAAAGATTACTTTCTATTTTTTTGGTGGAAGGGTACTAGAGATTGAACTCAGGGTTACTCTAAAACCGAGCCACATCCTCAGCCATATTTTGCATTTATTTAGAGACAGGGTCTCACTGAGTTTCTTAGGGCTTGTTAAGTTTCTGAGGCTGGCTTTGAGCTCTAGAACCTCCTGCCTCAGCCTCCCAAGTTGTTGGGATTAAAGGCGTGTGCCACCACGCCAAGCTAGAAGAGCACATTCTTAAGAGTTGCTACAGTGTTTGATGGTGTGTATGTTTATCTCTACACTAGATTAAATCCCCTGCTATCTGTACCCATTGAGTTAAAATTTTATTTTTAATAATCACATATGCATCTATATAAATTGTTTATACATATTTAACTCCTCTGATGGTGTAAACTCTGTCTCTGTTAATTGCAAATGAACCATGAGGAAATTACACAATCATTAGAACATATCTAATAAAGTAAATGAATGAGTGATGAATAAATGAATTGATAGATGGGTAGATAGGTATATGGATAAATGAATAAATTTGCAATTTTATGAACAGATTGGAGATCACAGTATTAAATCAAAATCCTGTGTTACATTTTGAATCTTTAAAGCCTGAATAAAATTATTGTGCATCAGTGGGATATCCATAGAAAATTAAAATAATAATTATTTTTGCTAAATTTATAAAGGTATTGCATGATTACTGTAAATTGATTATTAGTTTCCACAAAGCAATGGAAATGATAAAGAATTGGGAATGAAATTATTCTCTATTTTAATGGAAACTTGATTAGGTTTATTTATTTCTCTAACCCTATTTCTTTCAGTAATGAACATGATTTTAATACCTATTTAAGGGCATACCGAGAATTAAAAATGTTAAATAACTACCACATGCCTGTCACAGAGTAGGTATTTAATAAATGGTACTTTGAGTTACATTTCTTATGTTATGGATAATTTTTATATTGTTGTTTTGATTCTTAATCATCTTCCAGCTAAGGTTGGGTCTCTGTCTGACCTTCTCTTACTGATATCCATATAAAATAATGTATAAATACTTGGTTCCCATCACCATTAATTATTAAAAGTAGGATGAGAGTAGTTTTTGATCATTGTTTTTCATTCAACAAATGTTCATTTGAACACCTAGCAAATACTAGGATAATCTAAGTCTTAAAGAGATGGTGATTTACAGTTATTGATAAGTTATGAAGAAAAATTAAGCAGAACAGAACAGGAAGGGCCATGTTTCAAAGTAAGACTGTGTTTTGATTGCACTTTTAAATTGAGTAGCAAAGGAGGTCTTTCTGAAGAGGTAGCAATTCAGTGGCTTGAAAATACTAAAGTTAAAATAGAGTAAGTGAATGGATAGAGAATCAGAACAGGAGGTATAGGTAAAAATATAATTAAAATAATAATAATACAATGATCATTGAATAAGGACAGGTTTATTCTACTTAGACTAAGATGGTAAACAATTAGAGAATTTGAGTATATGAAGAATATAACATGACTTAAAGGAATGAACAGCAAGATTTGTTAGCAAAGGGGTGATATATCATTTACTGTATTAAGAAATTTTATACAAGTGTCCTTGGAATCAGGAAGGATAATGAAGAGCCTTTCTCAACAATCCAAGAAGAGATGAGGATGGCTTGAACTGGGGTGGTGGGTGGGGAAGAGATGATAAGACATAGACACAATCTGAAGATAGATTAGCCACGTAGAAAATCATCCTAGCAATTGAGTTTTAATTGTGTTATCAAATCTTGGACCTCTCCCAAGGAAAAGAACAGCATCTGTTATGGGCATCAATTGTAACCAGAGAGATGAAGACTCTACTTCCCTATGGGCATGGGTGTCTGCTAATACACCCTGCATCTTTTCATGTCCCAAACTGCAGATGAGTTATGTTCAGGCAAAAAACATGGCATCTCATGAAGTCTACATATCTCAACACTGAAATTTGATAAAAGAACAAATTTCTATTCTTCCATGTGAGTGTTTTTAAAATTTTTGAAATTACCTACCACAATCACCAGAATCTTTCTTCCTTTTAAAAAAGGATTTTGAAAATTTCCCAATGCTCTTTTGATATTATTGTCTAATTGACTTGTGGAAGAAAACACATTGTACTAGAAGCCAGAATTCTTTCAACTCACCTAATTTCAAATATATGGACTGTGTAATGAGATTTCTTTATGCTTTAAAGGAAAAATATAGAAATAGTAGTATTGTCATTTCCTTACAATTTTTAATATATTCATTTCAAAGACAGAAAATTTAGCACAACATAATATGTTAGTTTAATTCTATTGAAAGGTGTTTGCATGTATATTCATGTGTCCCTTTATTATCAATATCTAAAATTATATATAATCCATTGCAGTATGGTAAAAGGGATATTAAAATTTAAGACTGAAAGTTGAGAAAAAAAATTGTACACTTCATAGAAAATCATACACATACAAAAAAAACATAATTTTTTTTCTTGAGAAAAAAAATCTAGAGTTGTTTTATAAGTTGACTTCAAAAGTATAACAAAGCTATAATAATCAAAATAGCATTGACATAACAGACACACAGTGAAACAGAGGAGACAGCCCAGATATGGAACCACACAGATTCACTTATTTTCAACAAGGGACCAAGAGTACTTTACAGCAGAAGGATATTCTCTTCAATAAATGGTTTTAGGAAAAGTGTAAACCCACTTGCAGAACAGTGAAATGATACACTTATTTCATACTATATATAAACGTTAACTCAAAATAAAGTCTTTTTTTATTTATTTTTTTGAAAAGTCTTAATTACAGAATGTGACTCTACAAGATTAGTAGAAATAAAAATAAGTAGAAAGCTCTGTCACCTCAATCTGACAGTGAATTTTTGAATGATTCCAAAGCACAGGCAGTAAATGTAAAAATAAATGAGATTACATGTAACTAAAAAATAGCTGAACAAAATAAGAAGGTCTCCATAGGTTTAAGAGAAAACCTAAGGAATGAGAAAAATGTATTTGACAACTACATATCTGATAATAAGCTAATACACAAAATATAAAAGGAAATCAAACAACCCAATAGCAAGAAAACAATTTAATTGATTAAAACATGTGGAAAGAAGCTGAGCAGACCAAGGGAGGCATCCAAATTTCCAACAAGTATATTAAGTGCTCAATATAATTATTGTTCAAAAAACAAATTAAAACATTAAGATATTACCTAATGCTTGTTAGAATATTTATTATCAAAATAACAAAAGGTTTGCCAAATATGTGAAGGAAAAAAACCTCTTTCACATGTTGATGGAGATGTAAGTTTATATAGTCATTATGAAAAACAAAATGAAACCTTCTCAAAAATATTAATAGGATGGAATTTCCTCAAAAAGAAGAAATGTAGAAGTTCATCAGAAAATTAAAAACAAAATTACTATGTAATCCAGCACCTCCACTACTGGGTATATATCCAAAGGAAATATTTCATATCAGTATTATTCACAATAGCCAAGATAGAAAAGCAACCTAAATATCCATCAATGGATGATAGCATAAAAATGTCCTATAAATACACAATGAAATATTATGTAGCATTAAATAGTGAAATAAAAGAAATCCTTCTGTCCTGTTAGGGTCTGTAAACAAGTCAAGATGGTGCCTGGCATTTTGCCAGAGGGAGTGGTTTGTGAAGTAACACCAGCAAGCCATTAAGTGTGGAGATTCCTTATTGGTTGACTGCTGTATCTAGTTTATGTTAATTAAGATAAGCTGTGTGTAATGTATATATACCCCTCCTGTCCTACAATAAACGGCTCCCACTCCTGCTGTATTAATATACACAAGTTGTTTGTCACCCCCCCCCCGGTTATTTTGCCCAGCCAGCCGGGCTGCAGCACTGTCCACAACGGCATGGTTGAACCTAGAAAATACTAGATTAAGTAAAATAAACCACACACAGAAAAACAAATAATTCATGACATCACTGATGGGTGGGATGCAAAGAAGTTGAATTACTAAAAGTAGAGTAGAATGGTGGTACTAGAGACATGGATTATGTGTAGGGGTGGGAAGGTTTACAGATGTATTGTTCAAAGGATACAAAATGTCAGAAGGAATAAATTCAATATGTACAATATGGAGACTGTGGCTGTATATCGCTAAGAATAGATTTTAAGTGTTTTTACCATAAAATGTGTTGTGAAATAATGCATATATTAATTCAATTGTACCATTCTACAATGTATAAAAATGTGAAAACATCATATTCTACATAAAATATCTTTGCAATTTTTTGTTTTTCAGTTAAAAATATATATAAATCAATACTGCATACACAAATGAATGAAGGAAAAAGTCTGAATTTCCAGTCTGGATTTTGTTGATATTTATGAATTTGACATATATCAAGCCATAATTGTTTAAGTATAAAGACCTTATTTTGAAACTGGGAATATATATATGAATATTTTGCAAGCTGTATAAATATATATGCATATAAGTTACAACATGATTGTGGAGCTGGCAGCTTTAATGCCAAGTTGGTTCACTAATCTATCATAGCATTCATGTATTAAACCACATGTTTGATGTCTGATTAAATTAGTGGTTTTCTAGGTAGGTTAACAGGCATGGATTACCTAGCTCATTTTGAAGTTAATTGATTTTTTGAAGATAAACTTGTAAACAGTCAATCTAATTGATCTTTGAGAACTTTATCTAAAGTATTGTCTAAAGACTGAGTATATTCAGAAAATGCTTCTCAGTTTATTCATTTCACAAAAAATTGTTCCATATCCGCTTGATTTCAGAGAACACAGGCTAGATTCAGACATTAAGTAATTTTGTAGCACCTCTGGTAAAATACACAAGTTTGTTGTGTGAGCCATTCAGTTTCATTACTTTAAAAGTAATGGAAATAATATTTAACTACCAATACTAAGGTGTTTTAAATACAAATGTATAAATTTACTCCTTCATATTGACACAAAATCATCATTTTATTTATACTAAGTATCAATTCTATAATATTTTGTTTCTATCAGATTTATCTTATTCTATGGGATATTATTATTATTATCCTGAGTGGTTGAACTCAGGGTTACTCAACCACTGAGCCACATCCGCAACCCTATTTTGTATTTTATTTAGAGAAAGGGTCTCACTGAGTTGCTTAGTGCCTAGCAAAATTGCTGAGACTGGCTTTGAACTCATGATCCTCCTGCCTTAGCCTCCTAAGCTGCTGGGACAATAGATATATGCTACCAGCCCGGCCATGGGATATTATTAATTAATGTGAATTTAAAATAAAATTAGATGTAGGTGCATATATTTAAATTAAATTCTATGTATAAATATATATTTATGTATAAAATATATGTGTATGAATAATCATTTATATAAATGTATATAAATATATTTTCTATATATATGTTTATTAATATATAAATATATGTGAATATCTGTTTCTCTAAAATTTCATTGGTTCCCATTTAGTGAAGCTGTATTACTGATTTCTGAGCAGAACTATTTGATAAAGGATTCATTATTACACTTGGGTATAATTTTAAACAACCAGATTAATTAACCATTCCATCTATCACACCTTCCATCTATACAAAATGTTTTTTTTTCATTCCCTTTTCTGTGCAATTAGATCAAAATCTGAGAACATGAAAGGTGCTTAATACATCTTTTCCCTCTTTTCAGAAAAAAAAAAAAATGTGTGCCTTGAAGAGAGAAAATACAAGATTTAAGGGGTGGCAGGTGATTTTTTTTTTTTTTTTTGAATTTGAGTTGTTCCAAAAAGCAGAGTGTGTTTAACAAAAGTGCTCTTTATAGTCTCCATTTGATTTGTGAGCTTCTGCACATAGTGTTTATTGACAGCTATCAATGGAAATTAGAAAGTGATGTGATCCTTTCTAACTCTTCCAGAATAGACTGTTCTTCCCTGTTCTGACATATGATTGACACATCTTATTCTGATGCCATCACTAGGGACAGTTTAAAATGAAAAACAATTTCCCTAAAGCTTTATGAATTTCCTGTGACTCTTAATTTTTTTAGTGGATATCCACTTGCTCAGAAATTTTTGGAGTTCTTAGGAGATAGTGGAGCAGTACAAAATGATTCTTAAATCTCCTATGTGTGCCGATTATATAAGCTGATGGCTTAATATTTTGGAAATAGTAAAATAAGTCAACATTTTATATCATATGATAAAATAACATTCACATAATTAAAAAAGATATCATGATTGATAGCCTTTAAAATGAATATCTGTCCTACATTTTTATCAATTACTGTAATTTCTTATAACCCAATAATATAATCTTATATAAAATATCAAGTCACTCAAGCCAAACTGAAACAAAAATACTAGTCCACAAACCAGAACGTGATCAAAGAGCTACGTTTTTAAAATACATTCCCATAAAGTTACCACATACATACATCTAGAATATTTACACCTTTTCAGTTTATTACTAATTTTAATGAGATTTTGTGTAATCAAAATAATACCAAGATAAAAACTGAATATATTTCTGTAATGAAAATTGAGATAATGACTATAGTTTCTGATGCATTCAATGTGAAAAAGGCAATAATGAATATTTTTGAAGGCAATTACTCTATGTAGTATTGTTATTATTCATTATTATCATTTGGAAGATTTTGTTAAAATAATACAAGTGTAATATCAGTTTTGATGCTGTTGTGTAAATATGTATCACAATATGGTCTAAAAGTTTTAAAATTAGGATAAGATACAGTTTATTTTAGTACTAATTTTCTCTAAAAATCTCAAAACCCTAAAGATAGAGCTGCATATATTTTTTTGCCAATATCATACTTTTAATCATTTTGAGTCTTTATATAATCACTTAGTTTTTAATAAAGTTACAAAAATATTTCACTTTCAGTCCAGATTAAATTGTAAATGTGCCAGGGCTAACAATCAAAGTGGAAGTGTTATAATATTTTATCAGGAAAGGGGAAAAAAAAGGCTTCCACAAAAATAACAAACTGGCTCTAAAATATAAGTACCCATCAGAATCACATGGATTCTTATTAAATATTCATTTCTGTTTAACCAACCTAGAGATTCTTATATATTTGGCCTTGGGATTAGTTTAGATTTGTATTTTTAATAAGTAACTTTGTTTATTCTTTATTATGTAAGTTCCCTGTAGAAGAAATAAAATTAAGCTATGGCAATTTAAAAATGCTTTACCTATAAGCAGCAAAGGTGACTACATTCAGAGGAAATACGAATAACTTATTGAAATCAAAGGATGTCCCCATCTGTAAAAAGTGTAGCACTTGGTTCTTCATTTAGCAAAAGAAGATTAAACTTTCATGGTCCTATCCAAATATCTTTGGAAGTGTATTAACCAGACTGATTAATTATTTTTAGAGGGTTTGAAATCCACTTTCTAAAATTTATATATACACCATTTAATCATGAAATATACATACAAAAGATTGTACGGAAGGAATGTGCATAATTTAAAGGGTTATAGGAAAATAATTATGTGTTAAGGATTTGTATAAAGATGTAAAATACACCTGAACCTTTGAATATCCCTTTTTCCCAGATGTAATCATTATCTTGAATTTGGTGCTTTTAGTCTGTTGCACTTGTCCTTTGTTAACCCAGAGATGACTGTCAAATTGTTGAAAATCTAGCACTGAATGATTAGGAAAAAAAAAAAAGAAAAAAGAAAGTTACCACATACATAAAGCTTGAATATTTGCACCTGGAGTAGAGTCCTCAGAGCCCCTCTGCGGCCAGGTCTGAGTGCATTCTGATTGTATGAGGATGAAAGAAGGTATAATTTCATGGGGTAGTGTGTCTTTCATTCTAAATGCAAAACTGGAACCTAAGAGGCTTTTGTGAAATAAAGGACCATGAAGCATAAGCTTCATTGCAAATCTGCCTTGGATGGGAGGTGTTAGTGAAAAAGAAATACATCCATAGGGCCCTAGGATACAGAACAGAGCATTTTGGGAAATTGGCATGGTTCAAGAGAGGGACACTTGTTGTATGTAGGATAACAGCTACTTAAAAGTATTTCAACATTTTTACAGACAGTATTAGCACATGGAAACAGGTTATTTTCACTACATTCATCTCTTTCTGTACATACCCCGATATGATACAATATATGACAATATATGACAATGACGTATCAATATGTGTATGATCTGATATGATAAATCTGCACACATAAGCATATATATTTATTTTTGCCCATCTTAAATGTTACATAAATAAATTCATACATATACGCCCTGACACTTCTTACATCTTTTTTTCTTTTCTAGATAATTTTTACTAAAATTAATTTTCATTAATTAAATTTAATTTTATTAAAAATAAATTAGAAACTTAAATTAAAGACAACTACTTTGCTCTTATGTCTAATCTGGCCAAGTACTAGAAATGCAACTTTTATAAAAGGACTTTGGTAAAATTTGTCAATGCACCAATTCTATCAAAAACTTTAGATAGGAATAATAAAGTTCAGTAAATTAAATTTTAGAAAGCGTAAATGAAATATTCAAAAATCACGGGAATCTCTTCCTTAAACATGAAAGGCTTAAATAATTTTCAATGCAGCTTCTTAACAACAATAAGAAAATTGGTTCACAATTGCTAAAGGAAATAATATTGAGGGAATTCTTGGGTAACTTTAGAGCTTCATTATGCAGTCCAAAATCAAAAAGATAGCATTTTTCTTTAAACTGAATAGAAATGCACATACTGGGTCATGACTTTTCCATCTACTTGGATTACAGAGATTTATTCATCAATTGTTTTCATCAACCAACTTGATGGTTCCATGTTTTTCCTTCCTCATTTAAAAGAATGAACATTTTTCCAGTGGAATAGCTCTTCTCTAGTTATTCGTGTTTCCTCTGAATGCAGTCACCTTTGCTGCTTATAGGTAAAGCATTTTTAAACTGCCTATGAGGTACTCAGGCCAGTCCATGAGCTGAGCTGGCATGCTGGCATTGGAATACAATGTGTGCAACTTGATCACATCTACAGTGATCATGCTACAAGTTCTTTCAACAACGCTTTCAAAAAGTATCATATTCAATCATTTTCATCATCATGTAGAGCTTACTGTTAGTTTTAGTGAGTTGGTTTTTTTTTTTTCTTTGGTGACCAAAAGACCTGATATAAACAATTTAGAAGAGGAAAAGTTAATTTGGTGCTGCGGTTTCAAAGGTCTCAGTCCATATACAGCCAACTTCATGACTCTGACCCCAGATAAGGCAGGACACTATGGCAAAAGAGGGTGGCAGAGGAAAACAACTCAGGACATGACAACAAGGGAGCAGAGAGCCAAAAACATAAACCCCAATGATACATCCCCAGTGACCCTCCGCCCCGTCACCACCTGTCTATAGTTATAACCTATTGTATCCCTATCAGTGGATTAACCCATTGCCTTCTTGATGAACATCTTTGTTGTTCCATTGTATTTTGCTATGTCAAGAGTGCTGACTTATTTTTTCATGTTTTCTGGTGTATTTCTAGTATTTCTGAATAGGGAATGCATATTAAAATAGGAAATATAATTCTGAGTGGAATTGGTAATGAATATATTAAATTTAATAGGCCCCTAAATAATTTATTGTAAACTCCATACTTTTCATCACTAAATTGTATTGGCCCATGTATTAAATAATCATTTTTTTTTAATATAGGTCTGCTTCTTGTATCTTTTTAAAAAATTCTACTTGTTAATTGTCTCAGCCCATCCTCTGGCATACTCTACTAACTGGCATAATTTTCAAATGAGCCTTATGAAACGTATGGTGTCAGAAAATTTTGTTTCTTCTTGTTCCTTTAATTCTTCATATGATTTTTAGAACAAATTAACAAATTCATAGGAAAGTCTCCATAGTGACATATTAAAAACTGAGATTTTTTCATCATTGAACTTTTCTACCTATGACTATAAGTATACCTTCTCATTTTTTTTTTCTTTTGGGTATGGGGTTTCAGTTCACAGTATTGAACCAAGAGTTTTGTATAGTCTCAAGTACTCTACCACTTAGCTATATGAACAATACTTTGCTTTTTTTTTTGAGACAGGGCCTCTCTGAGTTGCCTAGGTTGGCTTAAAATTGTGATCCTCCTGCCTCAGTCTCCAGAATAGCTGGGATTACAAATGCCCTACCATGGCTAGTTTTGTTTATATTCTTTTTGTGTGTGTGGGTGTGGAGGGGGGACCAGGGATTGAACTCAGGGGCATTCAACCACTGAGCCACATCCCCATCCCTATTTTGTGTTTTATTTAGATACAGGGTCTCACTGAGTTGCTTAGTGCCTCGCTAAATTGCTGAGTCTGGCTTTGAACTGGCAATCCTCCTGCCTCAGCCTCCTGAGCTGCTGGGATTACAGGCATGCACCATTGTGCCTAGCACATGCATGTTCTTACTTAATGTTTCACAATAGAAAGAATGATTTTTTAAAAGTCATGCATATTTTCCTTTCTTATTTTCATGTGCATGGTATGTTTGTCACTTTATATAAATGGAATTTTTAAGTAAAATTTAATGATTTTGTGTGTGTAAGGAAATGCATTAAACCACATTTAACACTGATTTTGTATTTCTTGGTAAAATAACTCATTAGGTCTTATCTACATTCTGTAAATATTTTACAAGTTTCTATACAGACCAATATATGAGAAAATGACACTATTGTCTTCAATTCAGTTCTTATGATTTTTCTTTAATTCTTATTATCTATTACTTTTGTTTAATGTTAAATGAGATGGTGATAATTACTGTTTTATATTTATATTTATATTAGAATTAAAGTTTTGACTTCTCACCATTGTGTATTTTGTTTGTCACAGGGATTTTTTTTTTAACCATTGGCAGATAATAACTGCATATGGTTATGGGACACAATGTGATATTTCATCTCACTTATGCAGGATACTTAGATTATCAGTCATCTCAAATATTTATTATTTCTTTGTGTTGAGAACATTCAAAATCTTCTCTTCTGGCTATTAACAATATTAAATACTGTGAACTGTCATCACATCTCAGTGTAATAGGATATCAGAACTAATGTCTGGCTGTGACTTTTTCTGTGTTAGGGTCTCCCTGTTCTCCCATTAGCCAGTCTTAACCCCTATGTTGACCTCTATGTCCATGAACTCAGCTTTTTTGAGATTCCACATGAATGAAACTATGTGGCATATGTCTTTTTATACATGATCTATTCCATTTCACACTATGATCTCTATGTCTATAATGTTGCTACAACTTATAAAATCCTGTCTATTTATGGATGAATAGTATACTACTGTGTTTATATAAAGTATTCTGTTTATTCATCCATCAGTGAACATCTCAGTTGATTCCATACCTGGCTACAGTGAATAGTATCACAATAACACAGGAGTTCATGTGTCTTTTAAATATTGTGATTTTATCTCCATTAGCTATGTGCTTAGAACAAGATTGCTGGATCATATGGTGCTGACATTTTGATACTCTTTGTTAAGTTAAATAAGTCTAATGTTAGTTTATGAAGATATGTGTAGCCAATGTACATAAATGATACCAAAAGCTACTATTGCATACATTGAAAGAGTTCGGACTTTTTTAAAATTTAATGTGTTGATATGGAAATTTATATAAATCAAATCTCTAATGAGGAAACATGATGAAAAGATTTTTCATCATGATGCTTTTCTGTCTTTGCTTACCACATTTGGTTTGCTAAAATTATTTTAAGATTTTCTCATTGTTCACAGGTGACAGTAAATTAGTTTAATTTTTTTCTATTTGAGCGCAGATATATTAAATCCTTAAAAATTATCAGAATACATTTCTTATTTTGTTACTTCTTAAAATTTAGGTACTATTGAAGTTACCTCTTGCATACTTAACAGGAAAACATTAAAAATCTATCTGGATATAAAGTTTTGTCTGTGAGAAGATTTAAAATTAAAGGTATAATTGATAATTATTTTACTACTTGTGTTATGATAAGAAAAGTTTGGTCTTTATCCCTGGTTCTTGCTTCAGGGCTCACAAAACCCTAGCAATTTCCTGAGTCGTAAGAATGATAAGAATATCTTTTTCTCTAGTGACATGACTCTTGATGGGACCCTGATAATTTTACCATAGGGTTGGTCACCAGGAAAACCAAACCTGATTAGAAAATGGGAACTTTCATCAACATCCACTGACCCAGAGGTAGAAAGAGTCGTTGGGGATTGAATCCTTCATCAGTTCTCAATGATTTAATCATGCCCATGTAATAAAATCTCCAACCTAAAACCTGGTGTACAGAGAGCTTCCAATTTGTGGGAGAGCAATGCTTCCAGATCCCTCTCGTAGAAACTGCAGTGCTTTGCACATTCTTCACTCTAAGTATATCATCCATTAACTGTTCCTGACTGCAGTCCTTTATAATAAATTGAATTGTTTTCCTACCCAAACTGGAAAGGCTTTAGACATCCCTACTGTACTCATGTCTTTGCTCAGTAGTTGCCAGAGCCTCATGTTTCTTCATGTTCTAGAAATCATTCCAGGAGGCACGTGAGAAGCTCTCTAATTTTTTTTTTTTTTTTGTGTGTGTGTGTGTGCCTGTGTATGCATGCTTCTGCCCCCACCTATACACACTTGTTTAGGGTGTGTGTGTGTTGGGGTGCTTTTTTAATATTTTAAGACTGCAGAGAAATATGTATAATACACAGCAGTTCTCTAAGGACCTGTTCTCTCTCCCTAAAGTAACTTCAACTGTATTGTGAAGAGGCTAGAAGTATTTCTCAAGATAATTTATTAATAAATGTTAGATTGTTCCTTATATTTTCTTAGGGAATTCTACTATGATCTAGTGCTCAGTTTTAGAATGTGAATTAATTTAGCACCTATTTTGCTATTCTTGGTCTCTAATCGAAAGAATTACATTTTATAAAATTAATAACATGCTGACAACAATTCCATATGCTCCACATTCCAAAACGTTCTTGAAAAGTTCCTTTTCTGTCTCCCATAAACAATATTTAATTTATTATAATTCATAATCAGAAAATTAAAAATATTTTTATGTCTCTCACAGTCACTCCATGTTTTCGTAATTTTTATTTGTTCTTTTTGGCAACACAAGACAGTAGAATATATTTTGACATATTATACCTACGTGGTGTATAACTTCCCATTATTGTGGTTTTATATGATGTAGAGTTACACTGGTCATGCATTCATATATGAACACAGGAAAGTTATGTATGATTTATTCTACTGTCTTTCTCTTCCCATTTCCTGTCCCTCCCCTTCATTCCCCTTTGTCTAATCTAATGAACTTCTATTCTTCCTCCTGCAACCCTTCCTGTATGTTAGCATTCACATATTAGAGAGAATATTTCACCTTTTTGGTAGGGTTATTGGCTTATATCAATTAACATGATAATCTCCAGTTCAATCCATTTACCAGCAAATGCCATAATTTCATTCTTCTTTATAGCTTAGTAATATTCCATTGTGCATATATAACTCATTTTCTTTATCCATTCATCTGTTGAAAGGTATCTAGTTTGGTTCCATAGCTTAGCTATTGTGAATTGAGCTGCTATAAACATTGATTTGGTTGTGTCACTGCAGTATGCTGATTTTTTAAGTCCTTTGGGTATAAACTGAGGAGTGGAGCAAGTGGGCCAAATGGTGCAATACACAGAAGTTTTACTATTATTATATGTATGTTATTATCCACACTATGCATTGTTTCCTTTCTACTATTCATCTTCAAGTCTACTTTAGTATACTATTCTAGTATACTTCTTTATTTTACTGATTTTTAACACATTTTAGTGAAGTATCTATCTCATTGCTTTTTGAAGTATTTCTATCTCATTGCTTTTTGCTTACCAGCAATGTATGTATGAGTGTATTCATCCATAGGATTATCATCCTGATCCTAGAGAAGAAACTAGCTCTTCAGTTGTATGCCTATGTGTTGGTCAGATTCCATTAATATAACAAATATCTGAAATAAATCAACTAAAAAGAGAAAAGATATATGTATTATCCATTCATCTGTTGAAGGGCTCTAAGATGGTTCCATAGTTTAGCTACTGTGAATTGAGCTGCTATAAACACTGATGTGGCTGTGTCATTGTAGAAGCTGATTTTAAGTCCTTTGGGCATAAACTGAGGAGTGGGATAGCTGGGTCAAATGGTGGCTCTATTCCAAGTTTTCTGAGGAATCTTCATACTGCTTTCCCAAGTTGTGGTACACAACTCTTTAAGGTCATGCCTTCAATGATCTATCTCTTTCCCAATAGGCTGGGGCATATCCCAATATCACCACAACCTGGTAATAAGTCATAAAGACGTGTGACCTCAAGAGACATTCAAGATCCAAACCATAGTGCTCCATATAAGAATCATATGTTGTGTTTTTCTCTCTCTCCCTCTCTCTCTCCTTATTTGTGTGTGTGTATTCAAATAAAGGTGTTTCCAGTAGATTTTATGTTCAATAGTAAGCTTTATTTTTTTCAGAAAAGATATAACTTATTAAAGTTATTATAAGATATATTTTACTAAACTACTTGATATAGCATTACTACTTCACTCTCTTTTTCTTTCCTATTTTCTTCTCTTTATTAACTTTATTTCCTAACTAAGGAAGATAGATGCTAGTTCCCATTTGAGAATTGATTAAATACTCTGTTCTGAGGCTAATTTACTTCCTCGAAAAACATCTCTCTATGTCTCTCAAAATTTAACGACCTGATTTCAGTTCAGAGGAGAGTTCCTTGTGTCAGTGGTACTTTAAAATTCAGATAATCAAATGAGACATTCTTTTTCTTGACCTTCTTAGAACGTCTTTATAGTAACTCATCTAACCACAACTTGGCTATCATGTTGTATTGATTCTTTATAAAAAAAAAAATGTCTCAAGTACATTGAAGATAAGTGACACCTGATATTACTTTGAAATTACATAAAATACATGTGTTGTTGACTCAGTTATTATATCAGTCAATAAGAGTGACACAGACTAATAAGTTGTAGAAGCTGCAACTGATATACAGACAATTTGACAGCTGGATTCTATGAGCTACTGTTTGCAAAACACTCCTTTTTAAACTATGAGATAAGGGTAATAACATAATAGTCATATTTGCTTACAACTTTCATCTCTGAACAAGTAAATAGTGATCATCACATACTAGATTGGTTCTTATTCTTGCTCTATGAAAGTTTTTATTTTTTAATTTTTTTAGTCTGCTCTTTGGGACTTTGACTAACTAAATAAGTATTAAAAAAAAAAGGCAAGTCTTTACAAAGCCTATACAAGGTTATTGGGTGCTAGCTACAGATTGCTGATAAAAGGATGTCTAAACACTGAAAAAGGAGTTATCATCAAATACAAAACAGACTTTATATATATCCAAATTGATTTTGTAAATTAATCCAAGTCTAGGTACACACATTGAAACTAATGGAGTTCAGAAAAGCATTAAATAACACTCTAGCCAAATGAACTAGTCAATTTAACATATATCACTTGGGATCATGGAATAGATTTTCATTATTTTCATTTTGAAAAATGAAAATCCTACCAAATAATCTCTAAACTTTCCAAAAATCAAATTTCTGCCCAGTTTGACAGCAAATTCAACATACATATTGCTAAAATTTAAAGCATTGTATAAATTCATCAAAAGAATAAAAATACTAGATAATTTGATTTATAAGGTAAATTTTTAAAAAACTGATTCAGACATTGATCATGTTTTTTTTTTCAAAGTGTTTTAAATATCCTACTAAACATACATATAGGAGAGGGAACTCAATATTTTGCAAGGAATTACTTCTGTGAGTTGTGATTGGACCTGGATTCTGAGGAGCAGAGGTGGTTACTGGTTCTATGTAGGCAAGATCACACTGTCTTGGCTACACATTTTATGTAAGATTGATATCCTGTCATACTCAGTCTGATTATATTTAAAGGTCTGTTTTTCCCAAGTTTTTTACAGGTTATATGTATAAACCAGAAGGGACACGATGATTTTATGATGTTGAGAATCTATTGCATAATTATTTGAAGATAAATATTTGAAACATTTAAGAAATGTATTGTTTCCACATATATAAATCATGTCTTCAAATCATCTTATTAATATGTTTCTTGAATGGCTATTTTCTCGTGTTTCTAATATATTTTGTTTTGTCAATGATCCTTTAAACCAAGCACCATGATGTTTGCTTGCCCTGGGAGTCTGTATTTCTTAATGCACATTTGACTTGTCCACAAATTTATAGACCAATTGGAACATCATTCCAGAAAAAAAGATAGCATTTTTTTGTATGATTTAATGCAAACTTTTGAAGTATGGAAAAGACAAATAATGCTTTTGCCCAAATCATCTTAGTGGCTATATTTTCTTCAAAAATAATTAAACATCACATTTTATCCTAAGCAGTATATCATGTAAAGTAAGTAGTGTAATATTCATGCTCTTTCAAGGTCACTTAGTTGTATTTCAAAGGACATTCATTAAAAACATTAGAATCTTTTAACAAAGGAAACATAGTTCATTTTATAGGCTAATTAGTCAGTATATAGATCACTCAACCATCAAAAAAAAATTGAACACATACATAAAATCCTATACTAAGTTGAAGTTGGTGTCTCATTTCTAACTGATATGGTGCTTAGTATGAACTTTTATGTCTCCAATTAAAACACTAGGGAAAACACCACAAGTGCATTCAAGCTTTTTCTAGTCAGTCAATCTGTCATCATAGTAAGCATGGCTGTCTGTTCTGCTATTTTCCAGTGCCAGTGTGATATTCACACACCATCTTCCGACTTCCACTTATTGCTATTCAGGCTCCATTGCTAGTTATTCATTTCTCATTTTGGTCATCATAAGTCAGCATGTTTGTGAAAATCCAGTACTGCTTGCTGAACTAATACATGTACAACTGCTGTTGAATTTAGGCTTTGGGACTTATATTGCTGCTCTGATAATTTCCTATGGATTCATCTTCTACAAAATTCATGGACTAACATATTGTACTGAAAGCTTGCAGTAAAATAAAGCATTCATTTTTCAAGAGGAAAGAAAATGAGGACTCATCAGACATGTTTTCTTCCTTTTCATCCTATTGTTAAAACTGCATTTTAATCGCATGCATTGAATGTATATTTATATTTAAGGCTCCTTGGATTTCTATCTTATAATTGAGTGACCCTTAATATTTTGCCCTGCAGATGTACATATGAGAATTTTAATTTCTCAAAGGTCAATGTGAAATATCTCTACTCCACCTAAAATGCTGACTTTCAACACAAAGAGAAAAAACTCATAGTTCATCATTGAAATAGATAATTATCATAACCTCCTTATACACAACATCTCATATGATCCTTTTCTCCACTAAATTCAGAGACATTCAGTAAAAATTTGAGGCCTCTATCACTCTTTTTTTTTTTTTTTTGCGGGGGGTGGTGATGGTGGTGGTGGTGGAGGGTACCAGGGATTGAACTCAGGGGCATTCCCCCACTGAGCCACATCCCCAGCCCTAGTTTGCATTTTATTTAAAGACAGGGTCTCTCTGAGTTGTTTGGTGCCTCATTTTTGCTGAGACTGGCTTTGAACTCTCAATCCTCCTGCCTCAGCCTCCCAAGCTGTTGGAATTACAGGTATGTGCCATCACACCCAGATATTTTTATTATGGAAGCTTCTATATGGCATGCCATGTCTCAAGAAAATTCTTTCCTTCCCAAACTCACAAAGCCACTAAATACACTCTTTTAAATTCATAAGCTAAAGCTGATTTACTTACGCTTCTGAGATTCTAGTGTTTGCATGTTATTTATTTTATCATCAACTCTTTCAATTTTTATTTTATTTTATTTTTTAATTTGAGGCAGGGTCTTACTGATTTGCTTTTATGCTGTCAAAAAAAGAAAAGAAAAGAAAATCTCCCATGATTTTACATAACTTAGTAGAATGAGGAGAGATTGAGAGTTCTAGATACTCTGTTTAAGACCACTCTCCCTTTACCTCTAAGACCTCATGGACAAACACACTATTCTTTGAAAGACCATTCTTCCTTTCCAAATTCACCACCACCAGGCTTCCCATGGCCACCAATATGAATCTCATGTGTCCTCTCTTCTTCATTTTGTAAGGTATCAAAAGCCCAGGACTCCATCTCATCCTTACACTCCCGAGAACTATTATTGCTTTATAGGTTTGTAGAACTTCTTTTTTGAACTCTTCTTCCATTCTTTCTGATCTCATAAAAGTATTTCCCCCGTGTTCTCACCATAAGCTGTGTAACTCCTCCGCCATGATTTGACTAAATTGACAATCAGCTCTCCCTGGAGGCCAGTGCCTTTTTGAGTCTGGTAGCTGTGTTCTTTTCCATACTAGCTTCTATTGTATTTGGATATGTTGCTGTTGCGTCCAAATAATGCAAATTTTGTGACTTGAGACTGCACAATTTTAGTATCTTACAGTTTTTGAAGTGATAAGCTTAAAATATTTAGCAGGGTCAGGTTTCTTTTTGAGTTTCCATAGGAGACTTGAACACTCTTCTTTTCCTGCTTTTAGAGGCTGCCCATTTTTTAAGATCTTGATTTCATTTTTCTGACTTCCGCTTCTATCATCACATTGATTCTGACCCTCCCATCTCTCTTAAGAACACCTGTGATTTGGCTCACCACAATAATTCAGGATAATTTAGTTATTTCAAGATTCTTAATAACATCTGAAACATCACTTTGTCACTAGTGCCAAGGAGTGTGTGAGCATATTGGGAGGGGTTATCCTGTCTACTACAGGGGCATGTATTTTCATTCCTGCTAACTGCAGATTTAGAAAAGTATCTTTATCCTCTTAAAGATCAAGTTAAATTTTCACCTATAATTTAGTGTGTGTGTATATATATACATATACACACACAATCTTTAGTGTTTGTGTGTGTATATGTATATATATACACACATAAAATATACACACACACACACACACACACACACACACTAAAGATTGAAACCAGGGGTGCTTAACCAGTGAACCACATCCCCAGCCCCAGCACTTTTTAATTTTTTTTTTTTTTAATTTGAGGCAGAGTTTTGCTGATTTGCTTATGGCCTCACTAAGTAGCTGACAATAGCTTTGAACTTGCAATTCTTCTGCTTCAGCCTCACAAACCGCTGGGATTATGGGTATGCTCCACCACATCTGCCACACTATTACTTTTTGTGAACATTAAATAAAGATAAAACTTAAAAATATTTAACAACTTCTATTATTTCTTAAAAATACATACATGACTTCAAATTTTTTCACAATTTACAATTTTTTTTCACAAATAGTAAATATAGAATTTAAATTTATAACTCCTTAAATTAGTTCAGGCAAATGTGATGAATTAGGAAATGGTTTCCTTCTTATCTAATTTTTTTTTCAGTTGATAAAATTATATCTTCTGATTCTTTAAATGTGTAAGTGCCATTTTAGTTGTGTTAGTGAAGGAACAGAAAAATAATTTAAAATCCTCACAACTGAAAGCAATTATAATTCCAAGGTAATAAAATTCAATATATTCCCATTAATACTACATTTTTCTACAGTTATCATCTGTAGGTTTTTCTGAAAAATAATTAAAGTATCCCTGTGTGGAAAATTTCATGTACTATTTATATGTGAATTACTTGATAAATTTTTATCCATAAGAAATATGCTCTGAATAGTGAAAAGTACAAATATTATAGTCCTTGTTTAAAGGCAGTTTTTCTTTAAACTTACTGTTAATCAGAAATTAAGTATTTCTTATTTGTAAATTGAGCTAATATTGTAATAATTAAATTAGTTATTATGCCAAGTTCATCATCCAATCTTACCCCTATTCCTAAGATCTCTAGTAAGTACATATTTGACATGACTAAGAGTCAAATGTCTGAGCTGACTGTCCATGTAGTGCAGCCTTCATTCTATAATCATTCAGCATCAGATTTCTAGTGTGCTGTCTTGCCTGTCCATTCTATTTTGAAATCCATGCCCTTCAAGCTATTCAATCTGTCCAAATCACTTTAGCAAAGTCATTGGTCTCCCAGTAACAATAGTTCTGTTCTCCTGCAGCTGAACAACTTCCAAAGGCAACAGAGACTTGAGTCAGGTTGTTTTTCTTAAAAAACAGTTTTTAAAAACTTAAATGGAACATTTTTTTTTCTTGTAATGGCTGCAGGGAAAGTGAGGGGGGAAGAAAGGGTCTCTAACAGGATGGAGGATAGGTTTCCATATTGGTAGTGAAAAGGAACTAACTGGAACAACCTAAGGCAATCTGTCCTTTAATATGGGCAGAGTTGCCAAGGTACATAATTTTAGAGATATAATGGAGAGGACATGAAATCACCCATGTATGTGGGTAGTTAAGCCAAAATATAAAATTTTTTATTTTTGTTATATCAAATGAATGTCACTGGAAATAAAAGCAAAATGTTAGGTTTCAATTATAGCATAGGAGTCAGGTGGATGTGTCCCTGTGTGGAAAATTTAGTTGTTACTTGACTTCGTGGTATATATTTCATGGCTACAGAATCCTTTAGATTGTGGATACCTGGGGCAGAGGAAAGAAATATGCTGATTTAGAAGGTAAACTAGAATACATGAGGAATTTGGGTCCCAAGCAATGAACTGGATTTAAAGATGATATTAAAAACACGAGAAAAAGTTTCAAAATGTAATATTCTTTATTATTATTATTTATTACTTTTAATAATTACCAAAAATCTATATTCAATGCAATGCCCATTTATGTGACCATCAGAAAAATCCATTATCTGTTTTGTTTATTTATTTAATTATAATGCAATTCATGCTAAACATGATTATGAAACAACTGCTGAGTATGACTTGGCAGTAATTATCACACAATGAGATGAATGTGGTACTTTTTGAGTGATTTTCTGAGATACTGGACACTAATTCTATTCTATAACTCTAAATGCGTTTTTGCAACTTTAATTTTGAAATATATGGAAGATGATATATTAACAGAACCTCACTTCATTGAAATGATTGTAAATGTTCAGCAGATATTGTTTCTCCTATCCCTTGTACAGCATGCAACAGTATTAGCATAAACTTCTTTGTTAAAATAGCTTTCACTGAGAATATTTCACATGCGGGTTTGACACTTTTAGGTGAACAATAAAATTACACATTTTTCTCATATCAACTGTTTCACTATTTCAAAATGCAGTCTGTAATGTATTAGAGTACTATTATTTTTCTTATGTTAAAATATCCAATTTTGAAAAGCTTGCTTCTAGAAGCATGTGTGAAGTGCTTATCATGTACTCTCAACAATATAGAATAATGTTATCAGATAAATTGCATAAGGTAGAAAGCAGTTTTAAAACTATTAATTCTGTTTTTTCCCTATACCTTTGAAAATGGTATTGAGCATTTATATCTGTATTTAAAAATCCATATTTTAATGCAAATTTTTTATGTTGCAAATTATTTTGGTACTTCTTACATCTGTGAATTTATCATTTTCATTATCTAGTTTATATTTACTTACTTCATATAAAAGTGTATATATATATATATATATATATATATATATATATATATATATATATATGTTTTCTTGAGACAGCCTGTCATTAGGGTGCCTAGGTTAGTCTCAAACTCCTGGGATTAAGAGCTCCTCCTATTTTAGTCTCTTGAGTAGCTCTCAAACATTTGCACCATGCCTAGGTTTTGACTTAGAACTTAAAAATGCATGTCTGTATGTTTTGTGTTTTTGAAAAGGTAATCTCTTGGTGGAACATATCAGTGAAGAATATTCATAAGAAAGAAATTCTACTATTACATACATTCAAATAATTTTATATCCCTTATACTATAATTTATAAATCATGTAAACTGATATATACATATCACAAGATAAATGATTATTTAACTTTCTTCATTCCAAATATAATATATTGTATTGTTTGCTGAAAATTTTTAATATTTTATAAAATAATAAAATATTGTCTTACAATTTTTTCCAATGGAATGTAAAAATCAAGATAATTAAATTTGTGTAATGGAAGTTAGGCTATAAACCTTAGTCAAGCTCATATATAATGAAAATTCAGGGCTGAGGCTGTAGCTCATTGATAGAGTGCTTGTCTCACACGTGCAAGGCACTGGGTTTGATCCTCAGCATCACATAAAAATAGATTAATAAACAAAGATATATTTTAAAAAAAGAAAATTGAAATAGGCATTTCCACTTCAACTCCCCAAAATAGGTTTTCTAGTGTTTTGCTTTTGGATGATTTTTGTCTTTGAATTATAAATGACAGTGTATACATATCTAGTCTGCAGGTTAACTTGTACATAAAACAGGAATTTACACAGTAATTTAAAGGTATAATAAGTGGATGCATGACTATAGATACCATTGGATTTGCAGCTGTGATATTTGGAACAACTTTTGGTCAAAAAAAAAATTCATTTGAATTCTTAGAGTCTGTAAACAAGTCAGGATGGCGCCTGGCAAAATGCCAGAGGGAGTGGTTTGTGAAGTAACACCAGCAAGCCATTAAGTGTGGAGATTCCTTATTGGTTGACTGCTGTATCTAGTTTATGTAAATTAAGATAAGCTGTGTGGAATGTGTATATACTGCTCCTGTCCTACAATTATGGGCTCCTACTCCTGCTGTATCGATCTACACAAGTTGTTCCTCACCCCCAGGTTACTTTGCTACAGCTGGACTGCGGCATTGAATTCCCTTTTTTGTCCATTTTTAGCAATCTGATTATTCTTCCATTCCTGGGTGCAGCTTAAAGAAAGTGTGCACATGTAATGCCCATTTCTGATGGTTGCAGGTTTATAGATTAAATACACCTGAATGACCTTCAAGAATATTAAAGTCCTGAGCAAAGACAGCTACTAAAGCACTACAATATACACCTCAAATACTTTGTATTTCTTATGCTAATGTGTACAATTTTTAAATATTTTGTACCAATATAAAAAGAATTCCAAACTCTATAATCTCGAAAAGCTTATAACTTTTCATATAGTAACATTTAAATAATTTATTATAGGAGAAAGAAAAGTATGATAAAATAGTTCTGGAAACAATAATTCAAATTTGACTGTATATAGAAAAATTGAAGACTAGTAGATATCTAAATTTCCTATCTTTTTCTCTATTTGTAATATTGATTTTAAAAATTAGTAACGATAACCCATTAGTCCTGAAACAAATAAAACTCTTAAAATTTAGTTCTCTTTGTTCTGTATTTTTGTGGTAATGAGAATCAAATCACACAGCAGAAGGATAATATACCCAGAATGTGACATGATGTACTCAGAATATGTTATTACATTTCTAATGATATGCTTTTCAAAGCTGTTGTTATTATTGCCACGGAGACTTCTACCCTCAGAGGATGCATCTGGTGAAGTAGGTAGGTCATTCTAATAGCCTTAAAATTTTAGATTTGTGGATTCTAGCTAACTCATCTCCACTGTCAAGGTGAAGCAAGCAAACAAACAAAACTAAACAATAAGAAAAGAAAAGCAGAATTTAAAATAGAACTAGTAATAGTGCTCTTTGTCTCTTCATCTATTAATCCTTTTTTCTCTTAATAGTTATTACTATTAAGGTGTGTATTTTAAATTGTATATTTTATATAATATGAAATTTATATTTATACACACATATATATACATACAAATTACCTATACATGTATATGTGTGTATGTGTGTGTGTGTGTGTGTGTGTGTGTGTGTGTGTGTGTATTTCTTTGGCCTAGAGTAAACCTATTTTTAAAGTAACACAAATACTTTTTTGTGCTTATTGTGATTACTAAGCTATTTTCTCTTCTCTCCACATTATGTACAACTCCGATGGAGCTGGGGTGGAATTCTCCTTTGGTTTGCTTGCAATTTATATCATCCAGCACTAGAGAGAAAGAACCAGGAAATCTGGAAAAGTTTGAGTGGTCACAGTATTCATAATTTTCTCACTAGTCTTTCAACATCACCCTAGCAGCAGTTTTATATTGACATGAATGTGTAATTAAAATATCTGGTGTTGTTTCTTATCTCCTGTTTACTTTCTTCCTGTTATCATAGCCAGCCTCACTATAGCCCTGCTATGGTAGTAGCCAGTCAAGGCCCCCACCAAGAGGTACAAACCCAAACTCCACGTGGGCACTCCTCTGATCTCTTCAGATGGCAGCATCTGCTGGCAGTGTGTTCAACTTGGAAGGCTGAGCCCTAAACTTGACTGCATTGAGAACACCTTCCAAAAGTTCTGCGATCTAACCACCGTAACCTCTCCTTTTACTCTCTGAGCTTTCATGGTATCCCTTTTCTCCAGCTGTGTTTAATTTTCTTATTTTATATTAATTTTTAAATCACCAATGTTTAATTTTCTTCTTTTATATTAATTCTTAAATCACCTGATTATTTCTTATATGTTAAAGATTTCTAACGCCTTATAAGATTTGTAGAGTTAAAAAAAAAAAAAAGTTTTGCTTTTTTTTTTTTTTTTGTAAGGCATTGGCTGAAAAATACAGACTTTTCTGAATTTGTGAGAGAACTTAAATTGCAGGACAAATAACTACTAGACTGAAACCTGTGCCTGGCACACTGTCACAATCATGTAATCCCAGTGACTTGGAAGACTAAGGCAGTTCACAAGGTTGAGATCAGTCACAGCATCTTAGAGAGGCCTTACCCAACTTAGTGAGATCCTGTCTCAATATAAAAATGGTTGAGGATGTGGCTCAGTGGTTAGAAGGCCCTAAGTTTAATCCCTATACCCAAAAATATAAATAAATAAATTGACTAATTAATTAATTAATTAAAATTTGTGGTGAGATAGGTACCCAAAGGGAGTAATGAGATAAGACCCTATGATGACCTAGGACAAATGCCACTAAATACCATGTAAATTGATTAGAGCATTCAGTCAGAGATGATTCACAAGAAACTAAGCATTAAATGTGGATTAGCATGAGAGTGTGAAGTTCCTGAGGCTGTATTTGTATGAAATTGACACCCTCTTACAGACTTTCCTTATAGAACCAGTGATACCAAATACTTGCCCAGCCTCACATAAATATTTCACAATATCAGTTTTGAAAGAAGGGACAGCTCTCTTGAATCCAAACACTCAAGAATATGATAAGGGAATATAATGAACAACTCCATGTTCACAAATCTGAGAACCTGAATCAAATATTTGGAATATATACACCATAAAATGATGTTCAAGAAAGAAGAAAGAATGTAAATGGAACTAAGCGATTATGTAAGTGAACATTCATACATTTTTAAGAACAACAAAAAAATCTTCAACAAAATATTAACAAGCAAATCCAGCAAAATGCTGAATAATACACTACAACCACGTGGGTTTCATTACCTGGAGACAAGTCTTTTTCAACATGTAAAAATCAGTCAGTTTCATTCACCATTTTAACAGATTGAGTGATCACGCAATCATTTCAATTGATGCAAAAAAGCATCTGACAAAATCCAATGTTTGTTCTGTTTCTTTTTTCTTTTTAAACAGCAAATTACAAACAAAAGGAAATGTTATTATGTTTGCCAAAGACAACTAGTCCAAACCAAACAAATGAACAAAAAACAAGTACAAAATTAACTTCAAAATGTATCTTACTTTATACTAAAAGGAATTCAAAATGGATCTTATACTTAAATGTAAACATATAGCTATACAACTCCTAGACTAAATCACAGATAAAATTTCATTTTAATAATAAGGGTTCCAAGGAAAAAATGGTTGAATTTGGAGTTGGGGCAAGAAACAGGAAAGACTGAAACATTTTGTGGTACCAAAATATTAGGGCATAATTAAATAATTAGTTAATAACAGGCAAGTGTTAAAAATGGGCAAAAGAGACAACTTGGATGAGTTTCTGAAGACCAAAATTTGAAGCATGCCAAAATACATGTTCATGATTCTGTATTGGTGTAAATAAAATATTGAATAAATGAACATATGAAGAGAAAGAACAAATACTTCTGTTTTTAGAATTTAACTTTGGTCTTTGTCAGATTGACCTTTTGGTGTCTCAACTAGAGGGTGTTCTATTTCTACCTGCTATATATGGTAACACAGATGTTTGCCTGCTTAATGGAAACCAGAGATGACAGGACATAAAGAAAATTAAAAGGATGTTTTCCTCATTGATCAGTTGAAGTATAGGGACTGGATATTTAAACCAGTTTCTAACCAAAGATGTTTTAGCCTGTATTTCTTTAATTCCTAGGACATTCCTCTTACATGTGTGTTACTAAAGAGGTCACCCTGCTATGTTGGTATTTTAGCCAAATGGGATGTGGAAAGGAAAAGAGAGAGAGAGAAATGAGGGAATGTCTGAACTTCACCCTGAAGGTTATGAAGAGTCTTCACAAATCATTCAGTTGAACAGATCACACTGCTTTATGTATGGCTGAAAAATGTGAATTTCTGAAGGTCCTTGCTGAAGAATTTATTATTACGAGAAGATAACTTAATTTTGTTCCTTGTATATACAGTGTCTGTTTATAGAAACCTTATTTAGATTATTTTATCAACCCTCTAAAAAATGTAAGAAATACATGGGATGGATAGTTATAAGATTTTTATTCTCATTTAAATTATTATTTACATCCTGTATTTGATCACTGAAAATAGTGTCTGATAATTAATATTCTAAGACAAGGGGGCTGCCACAGAGCTGAGGAAGGTACAGTGGTCCTCTCTAAGGGGTTCCCGCAATCACTTCAGAAGGATTTTAGACTGTTGATTAGAGTATCAGACATGAGTTTATTAGAAGGGATACGCAAAGGAAAAAAGGTGACAGTCTCAAGGGATAAAGTAGGCCCTCTCAGAGAGAAGGAGAACATGCCCCTGCTGCCTTCTAATTAAGTTTATTTATTTATTTATTTGTGGGGCAGGAAAATTTCCTGAGAATCCTGTCTACAGCCACCTCTTGACTTTTGACTGACAGCTAGATGATAGCAGACTTTCAAGTCCCTACTGTGCATGATAAAGATTCAAGACTATGCTAAGTCACTGTAGCCCATGCCAACCAGTTATAATTAGGGCTTGTTTTTATATATTTCATGATTAAGGGGAATTAGACTATCTCTCTGAGTTCTGGAATCTGGTCAGTTTAAGTGTCACAGAAATCACCCTCTCCTCCAAGGTAACTTGTGTTTTCTTTATCAGCATTTTGGGCCTGCATTTCTCCAATAGATACTGTGTTGTTTGTTGAGAAATGTAACAAATCCTATTGAATTATGTCACACAGGGCTATAGGTAGATTAGATTGTTTTTTCAGAGAAAGCATGTCAACATAGTAATCTCAGTTCACAGAAGTATTCCCTTAACCTCATGTTTCCACTGCTCACATCTGTATGTTACCTATAAATTAATATCCTAAATTTATATTCATATTATCAAAATTTGTATAAATGAGATGAGATTCTACCAAGGAAATATTTTATGATATCATAGCATTTCATTATGTATACTTTCTCCAATATGATTTATAAGGTGGGAAAGTATTTCATCTTATGTTTATTCTATAGTCATTAACCAATTAATGACATATGGCCAATGACACTGGTTTTCTATTAATCACTAGTACAAACAATATTCTTGTAAACATCTTTGATGAAAAATCTTTGCATACTTTTGCAATCATTCCCATATAATTAAATTCCTCAAAGAGAAATTTCTAAGCCAAAATAAATGCACGATCCTTCAAAAGATAGATGAATGCTTTTCTTTAAAGATGTGAGACTAAAGACCATTTGACATTCCTCCACTCTCTTATGACCACTGAAAATATTAAAAATCATCAAAAAAAGGAAAAATAATAAAGAAACATTGTTAAAAAAAGGAAAGAGCAATCCACAAATCACAAATGTATAAATGTAGAAAACTGCATTCTCTAAATCTGGTAGCAATCAATAATGAAAATGAGAGAGATTGACATGCTGTCTCAGTTCTGGGAAAGGTTAGAGATTTGCCTAAAGAAACAGCACATTTCTAATTGTTTATTAATAGTAGCTTGCTTTGATGGATTAAATATAGAGGCAAATATATCAGAATAGTTAGATCTAGCTATACATAGTGAAACATAACAAACAGGAAATAAAGAAGAAGAAGGGGAGGAGGAAGAGAAGGAGGAGGAAAAAAAAAGAGGACTGAGAATGAGATAGGAAAGTTCTGGGTAGGCACATGTGATGACCTAGAAATAAAATCATCATGCAGAGAAGTAAAGAGATCAATGCTTCTCCTGATCTTCAGTGATATTAAGGAATCAGTCAGCATGACTCATCTGAAAAAGTTTTAAAGGAAATATGCAACTCTGCATTTGACTGGAAAATGGAACTGGTGCACTCATAACCTTCAAATTGAAATTCAAAATTAGTGAAAATATGAAAATATGTTAAATATGTAAAACATAATTATTTTTTTAAAAGAGAGAAAATTCTTAGGGGACTTGAAAAACTATGAGAAATCACCAACTAACAGCAAAAATAGTCATGCTCAACAGAGATTCTTAACCCAAGATATGCAAAACCGAGTTAATTTTTGTCAAATAAAACATATTACAGTAAGTCCTCATAGATATAAGCAAGAGGCTTTGGTGAGACTGAGGTATGAGAGAACTTTATTGATCATCTGTGATCATCAATGTTTTCTCCAAGAAACTGAACAACAGGTACATGTCCCCCAAAATCGACCTTATCATTTAAATAGTAAAATCTCTAAAGAGCGTATTCTCTTTATCAAGAAATATATATTTCAGTTTTGACAAGATCCTAGCAGGCTATGAGTCAATTGGAAAAGTAAGTAAAAATATCTTTGTTCTTTCATGAAAAGGTCCAAAGCATTCATTCCTGTATACTAGACACAGTCCAAACACTGGCTGTGGAACTGGTGTATTACTGAGTACATAAGCATTGTATAACCCTATCCTTTGCCAACAGGGACATTTTAATGTCAGTGAGATATTGAAGTAATTAAAACATAAACTCCATGCTGTTGTATATATTGCTATCCAAATAGCAAGCTGATTTTCCAGAATCTCAATTATTGAGTAGTAAAATTGCCTATATACTACATTAGATTGATTTTACATTTAAAATGATAGATTTCACATTTATTACCAACACCAACAAAAATTGACCAATATATGCAATCTGGTCATTGCAACTGCATACAGATAAATACTTTATTTCTATTAAAATCATTTAATCATAAGCATACAGTCAAATCCAGTAAATCAAATTCTGCATAATACTTCTGATCATCAATGTAGCACTACATGTATATAGCCTATAATTTAATGTCAGTTATACCAACGTTAATTTGGGGAATCTTTCAAAGGAATAGCATAGCCATATCAATTATTTTTCCTTTAAGAATAATGCTGTATTTCTCAAATCATCATAAGGCTGTCATTATATAATTACTGTAATTTTAGTATGTGATTAAATATAAGTTTGTAAGTGAAGATGTAAAGTGGTCGTGATCTATGTATATATAGACTCATTATATATCTTCAATTCATTTTTAGGTTGTCATTAAATGCTTCCCACATATACATTCTAAAAAATAAAATCTAAAAGGCAAGTCACAAGTATAAAATACTGTTTGAATTAAACCAATATCACACAATTTTTAATGGAAGACTCTTTAAAATTGAATATATATGAGTATATATGTAAAGTATGTTGCTATTGTACTTTTTATAATCTCAAATTCATATTCTTCTGATAACCTTGACATGTATTGGCATCATAAAAATAAACTTACCAGTGTATTGCTACCTACTATGTGTTCTATAGAATTTAAATGTGTAATTGATGTAAATATAAATGAGTAAAATTAAAGACTATATTCTTGCATGACCAGGACATTTCCTACCTTTTCAAATATTTCAAATATTTAATATTTGCTACCAATTCTACTCCAATATTAATATGCCATAATACAAAATCATAATATATCATTTAGAAATAAATAACTCAGAAAAAATAAGTATCTGCATCTAAAGAGTGATTTTTTTTTTTACTTTCTAAATATTTTATTCATGTTATTTCATTTAGTCCTTACAATAAATCTTATATGATTGGGAAAAAACTCCCTTCAATTCCTATTTTACTCAGGGAAAAGATTGGGATCTAAGAAATGTAATGCTTTGATAGACATTGTTTGTAAAGAAGTAAGATAGATACACCAAGACAAAGGTTTAGCTCCAAAATTAGGGAATCCCTTTTTTCATGCCAACCATCTTATTTTATCCACATACATTTGAGTACAAAATAACAAGCCTATGGATTTTGTCTTTCTCTGTGGGAGTGAGGGGATTCAAATAATAAGCAAATTCACTATGCATACTTTTGGTTTTGAATAATGCAATGCAGAATTTCATGTATTAAAATTTCATGTGCTATGCCAAGTGAAATAAGCCAATCCCAAAAACCCAAAGGCCAAATGTTCTCTCTGATATGTGAATGCTAACACATAATAAGGGTGGAGGAGGGAAGAATAGAAGTTCACTGGATTAGACAAAGAAGAATGAAAGGAAGGGAGGAGTTACGAGAATAGAAAACATAGTATAATAAATCAGATATAATTTTCCTGTGTGTATCTATGAATATATAACCAGTGTAACTACACATCATGTACAACCACCAGAATGGAATCCTAATTAGAATAAGTTATAATCTATGTATATATGATATGTCAAAATACATTTTACTGTCATGTACATATAAAAAGAACAAAAATTTTTAAAAAAACATGTGCTAAACTTTTTATTAACACATTAGTAAAATAAAAATCATTCATTGATGTCAAAAATATTTCTTTTGGAGTTAAACTATATAAAATATTGTCCATTTATTACAGTGGGGCCATGTAGAACTGGGCTACAAGAGAATAAAAAAATGCTGACAACTTAAACAGATGAATTTTAATTCAGCATATAATCATTATCCTTAAGTGGACATACATTATTTCAATACTTGATAGAAAGAAACAAGTCATAAACTTTGGATGTTTTTTTTTTTTTTTTTTTTTTTTGGTACTAGGCATTAAACTCAGGGATCCTTTACTGAGCTGCATCCCCAACCCCAGTTCCTTTTTGTTTTTTGTTTTTATTTTGAAACAAAATCTCACTAAGTAATTTTCAGGACTTGTTAAATTGCTGAGGCTGGCCTAGGACTTGCAACCTCCTGCCTCAGCCTCCAGAGTTGCAGGGCTCATAGACATGTTCCATCACACCTGGGATGAGTTTTTTTAAGATTTAGATATTTAAAGGAAAGAAAAAATCATGTCTATGGTAATAGATGAAAACTAGTGGAAATATATTCACTTAGAGTTCTATATTTTATAATTCAATGTGACATAAAAGGAAGTATTTCTTTCCTCCACTTTTGAAAAAGGACTTTAAAATGAATGTAACCTATGGGTGACATTTTGAGTCCTCTGATTATTCTCAATTCATTATTTAAATGTTTCTAGTTATTTAAACTGAAACTGGATTCATTGATTAATTTCATGCTATCATTTTTTTATTATGTAGATATTTTAACTCACAGAAGGGATTTTATACTATTCAACATCAAAAAATGATAAATGAATAACAATACTAATACACTGATAACCAAGAAAATGTTAGATGAAGGAAAATTTTCCAATAAAAGTGATAATTTTGTGTTTTATAATGATAGATAAAGAACATTGATACTTGATAATGTTTTGTAAATTGTATTCTTCCATAGTTCCATGGAGACTGAGAAATGAAAAAGAAAAATTGATTAAGTTCATGCAACTAGTTAGTATGCAAAGATCTGACTTGGAAATCACTGATTTGTTTCTTTATGACAGCCATCTGACATTAGCCACAAACACTGGAATGTAAAATAGAAAGCCTCATTGTGATTTTGATGAAGCTTTCAAAAACAAGACTAGAAGATGCGTTCCTTACTCCTCTGAATCTACTTTTTTTTTTTTCACATTGTAGTTTTCATTTCAAGAATTATATCTGGGAGTAAGCCTTCCAAAATATATCTAATCAAAATATATCTACTCAAAATATATCTAATCGGTTACTTCTTTAAAATGTCTAAGTCCTTTGCTTTTGTTAATTTAAACCCCAAAGCCTAATGAGTGCAGTGCAATTTATTTTTATACAATGCTCTATACCTTCTGGCCTAAGTCTACCTTTTACACCTCCTCTGATGTATACTGCCATCAGTATTCCTACTTTCTCAACACACCAAGTTATATACAGTTCCCTGAGCATCTATGCTCTTTCTTGTCTTTAAAATTTTTGTTCTCTTTCTGTCTCTCCTCATGATTCCAGCAAATTTCACCCAGCAGCACCAACCTGCCTTTTCTAATTACTCCAGTCTAGCTTTCATCCTTCCCTTGGTTCTCCTGTAAGTGTCTATAACTCTATTATGATACTTATAGCATTGCATTATATATAAATCTTTTTATTGTTTTGGCCACTCACAAGACTGAGGATTTTCTAATGTCTAGCAGGAGCGTTGAATGAATGAAAAAGCATCTTGCCTTACTCTACCTTCTTTTCATTCTCTTCTCTCAATCACACATTTGTGTGTGTGTGTGTGTGTGTGTGTGTGTGTGCATTCATACATGAAAGATTTGTGCATCCCTATCTTTGTATAAACATGCACCAATAAATCTAGCTACTATCTTTATTTTGTAATAGGAACTGACTTCATTGAGATGTGTTAACAGTTTCTTTTGATCTGCACAACAAACACATAATTGATGTTATTATTTTGTCCTATTTAAGGATGAGGAAACTGAGACTTAGGAATGTTATGTAGGTTGCCCAGAGTCAACTGAAATATTGAGAACAGAGTTGGGGCTGGCTTCCAAGCCATCACCAAAGTCCATAAGGTCAGCAACAGTATGACAGTGTTCCTTCTTTTAGTTCATTCTCTTAAAGCTGCTGCTCTTGTATTTTTTACCTTGGCTAAATAATTTTATTAAGTATTGATTGACTAAAAGTAGGAAAACACTGTTTAAAGATTTTAGAAAGTAGATTATAAGTAATTAAAGTCAAATTAAGAAGGTGGCAGTGACTTATTACCTTCCCATATCAATTTGCCAATATTTTGTACACAGAGATCATCACTATGAGATGATCAGGAGTCATCAATTCAAAAGCTGTTTGGGCGTTCAGAATGAGAGTCACAATCTGTTGTGTCATTGCATGCTATGATTTAGAATGCACCAGAGAATGACAATATCCCTTGCTGTTCAAATGATGATCTGCAAGACTGTATCCAAAGAGCTAGAAAGAAAAACTACACTCATACAACCAGAGGCGGCTTTCTTTTTCTGGCTCCTTGAGCTGTAATTTTTTTTTTTTTTTTTTTTTTTTTTTTTTTTTTTTTAGCAGAATCTCTTGCCGGGCTGCTTGCAAGTTGGTTGCTTGACTGAAGGTTATCATGAAATGAGAAAAGAAAAATGGGATAATAAAATCTCCTTTTAAAAACTACCAATACTTTAAAACTTTTTATTACTTAATACATTTTCAGTATAGAATTTTTAATATTTTTTAATTCTTTAAATGGTACATTAAAATTAGAACTATTATCAGGTACCATTAGATGTTTTCAATACATGCATACTTGGGTCAGTGTTCAAATCAGGGTAAATACATTTATCTCTTCAAACATTTATAATCTCCCTGGTAGAAACATTCAAAATCCTTTTTTCTGGCTTTTCTGAAATATATAGCACATTATCATTGTCTTAAGTCACCCTATTATATACTAGAATAGCATGTTTCCCTAATTATAGCTTAGGATTTATTTATACTTACCTTAAAGAAGCAACTTGGTAGAGGTCACATGTACCACACACCCATTTTCTCCTATCAATAACACCTTGCCTTAATATGATGCATTGTATTCAATATCAATACTACATTGTCATTAACTGAAGTCCTTATTTTATTTCAGTATCTTTCGGTTTTTTTAATCCCTTTTACTCTTCCAGGGTTTTATCCACAATACCACTTTACATTTCATTGTCACACCTTCTTAGAATCTCCTTAGTTTTAATAGTTTTTCATAATTTTTTATGACTTGGACAATTTGGAACAAAACTGGTTATATATTTTGGAATGTAGCTTAAGCAGAATTTTTCTGATGTTTTCTTTATGATAAGAACAGAATCATTAGGTTTTGTTTTATTTTGTTTTTTGAAAAAAAAAAACACGAATGTAAACTTCTATTCTCACCATGTCACCTAAAGGGCACATGTACTGAAGATAGCTTACCACTGTTGGTGTTGACCTTGATCACCTGGCTGTGATAGAGTTTATCAGGTTTAAACTCTAGTTAACTATTCTCTTTTGTAATACTGTACTAATTGGAAGCAGTCCCTATGCCCAGTCTACATTTAAGGGCTTGGAGTTATGTTCTATCTCCATGAGAACAGAGTACCTACATAAATTGTTTTGATTTCTCCTTTAGAAGAGATTTATATTTGCTCTCTCAATTACCCATTTAGTTAGTATTTATTTTTTGGAGGTGGTGGGTATGAGGGATTGAACACAGGGTTACTCATATACTGAGCCATATCCACAGCCCAATTTTGAACTGCAATACTCCTGCCTCAGCCACTGGGATTTCAGGTGTGAGCCACTTCAGTCGGTTCATTTAGTTAGAATTTCTATCAGCATAGATGAGTGGACATTTAGTTTATACTTTGGGTTATAATCCAGTACTTATTTATTCCTCAAATTGATCCAAATATGGCCATATGAACCCTTTGATCTGATTCTGTACCCCTTTGACATAATCTGAGAGTATGTACCTGTTGAGCATTTCCTTCTTTGGGCACTATTTGATGCCTCACACTCATTTTCTTCATTCGCTGCCTTAGTATTAGAATAAGTAATTATTCTAAAGAGATTTTAAACTAGTAACATAAATAAAAGCTTATATAATTAGAATAATCTATGACTAAAGAGCTTAAAATATCTTATCAATAAACACAATATTATTTTGGAGAACTTCTGATTTTGGTCAATACATTAGGGTGGATTAAAAGTCATAATTTCAAAGGCTTTATAGTATTCAGGATACATTGCTCCCAATAATTTTTAAAATATCCAGAAGTATTTCTGGAAATGTTGGGTCTTCTTTTTCAGGATGATAAATACACTTACACTTTTCTTCTGAGGTTCATTTCACACTAGCAAAGGTTAAGATAGTTCAGTATTATGCACTGGGGTCTTATCTAAGTGAGACAGAACATGCCCAGGGCTAAGATTGGAAAACTGGGAATGAAATCTAACAGAATCATGCTTTGTTGCTTGCTCAGTGTTGTTAAAGGATTAGCGAGGCACAAACTGCCAAATTTGACACAGTGCCTTCTCCTCTCCGGTGTCAGCCTGCCAGAAGCTTCAGTAACACTAACCCAAGCAGTTTCACTATAGGTAGATATTACACTCCATGAAAGAATAATTTAAATATTTATTTATTGATTTATTATCATTTAAACTTTGCAAAAAACATGAAAATAAAGTAATTATAAATTATCATACAAAAAAATTAAAGTTCTTAGGACAACATGGCACAATAGCTTTATATGTACAAAAGTCTTGCACTTGACTTCTCATACTCCTTCTGTGTCTCCATATATACACACTCCTTACATACACACAAACATGTAATTTTGCCATGCACGTTATCCCTAATATTAAAGGTGATACATCAAAGTGGTCATAAGGAAAAGCAATGGAATCAGGGTGCTCTAGTATCCTCTGTCAAATGGATTACAGACATGCTCAGTGACTCCATATGTTCATGTGTAAACTGATGGTTACAAATCAACCAAATATACCATAGTGCTACAAAGAAGTATCCAAGTTCTTGCCTGAAAAGTGGTAAAACAATTTCTAGCACATTTTAAATATTCAATACATTCTCTTCTTTTTACTCCTTTCCTATTCTATCATAGTCTTCCATGTCAAAACACACTGATCTACCTCATTATTTTAGTGGCTGGAAAGTATACCAGAGTAGGAAATAACCATATCCAATACATTTGTTCTCTGATTAAATGACATGAACAGTTTTTCCAATAGTTTTCTTTTATAAACCATGAGATTTGTGAATGTAATTTTGAATTTTTTTGAATACACTGCTGTTAAAATCTATAGCCTAAATTTCTACAAGTGGGATTGCTGAATTAAGGACAAAGATAGTTTAATTCATTTTGACATTACCATTGATATCGTTTCTACCAATTTACATAAATTTCACATTTATGAGTAGAACATTTTTCAAAATTTTGTTTTAATATCTATAATTTTCATGCCTTTTATTATAAGTATAATCTGTGTTCATTATTAAAAATTCAAGCAGTTTAGAGAAGAAAAGAAACCTCCCTCAAGTCCTCTCAACCAGAAATAATCACTGTTATTACAAAAACAATATTTCGGGCATTTTTTTTATTTCACTCATTTCATACATTAAAGACAAAGAAATGCAAAGATAGGCCTTTAGATGAAGATAAAGTCTTTAAAATAGTGACTTATTATACCTATTATATTTCATTTAAAGTTATTAGATTGAATTTTACTTCAATAAAAATAAAAAGGCAAAATTGAATTGTATGACTTCTATAAATTATTCCTTTTACACATTAAACTATATATAATTATATATATATAATTATATTTATATATTTTTTTATTTTTTAAAATTTTAATTTATTTTATTTTATATTTTATACAAATAAAGCACAACTTTTCGTTTCTCTGGTTGTACATGATATAGAGACACACTGTTAGTACAATCAAACCTGTACATAGGGTAATAATGTCTGTCTCATGCCACCATCCCCTCGACATACACACCCTTCCCTTCTCTCCCTCCCCTCTGTTCAATCCAAATTTCCTCCATTTTTCCCTTGCCCATCTCCCCATTATGGATCAGCATCAACTTATTAGAGAAAATATTTGGCCTTTGGATTTTGGAATTGGCTTATGTAGCTTAGCATGATATTCTCCAACTCTGTCCATTTACCTGAAAATGCCCTAATTTCATTCTTCTTTCATACTGAATAATATTACATTATATATAATATATGTTACATTATATATATATATATATATATATATATATATATATATATATAAAATATAAAAAGTGTGGGATATATATATATATATATATATATATATATATATATATATATCCCACACTTTTTAAATTCATTCATTTATTGAAAGACATCTTGGTTGTTTCCATGGTTTAACTCTTGTGAGTTGAGCTGCTATAAACATTGATGTGGCTGTGTCACTGTACCATGCTGACTTTAAGTCCTTTAGGTGTAGACCAAAGAGTGGGATAGTTGGGTCAAATGATGGTTCTATTTCAAGTTTTCTGAGGAATCTCCATACTACTTTCTAAAGTGGTTGCACCATTTTGCAATCCCAACAGTAATGAATCGGTGTAGCTTTTTCACTCCACATCCTTGCCAGCATTCATGGTTTCTTGAATTCTTGATAATTGCCATTCTGACTGGAATGAGATAAAATCTTAGAGTAGTTTTGATGTGCATATTTCTAATTGCTAGAGATGTTGACTGACCATATTTATTCTTCTATAAAGTGTTTTTTCAGTTCCTTTGCCCATTTAGAGACTGGGTTATTTATTTTGATGGTATTTTTTGAGTTCTTTATATATCCTGGGGATTAATGCTCTATCTGAGGTGTATGTAGGAAAAATTAGCTCCCCTTCTGTGGACTCTCTCTTCATCTAATTGACTGTTTCTTTTGCTGAGAAGAAGCTTTTTAGTTTGAATCTTTCCCATTTATTGAATCTTGATTTTATTTCTTGTGCTTTAGGAGTCTTATTATGGAAATTAGGTCTTAAGCTGACATGATGAAGATTTGGACCTGCTTTTTCTTCTATTAGGTGCAGCCTCTGTGGTCTAATTCCTAGGTCCTTAATCCACTTTAAGTTGAGTTTTGTGCAGCGTGACAGATAGGAGAATATTTCATTTTGCTGCATATGGATTTCCAGTTTTCCCATCACCAGTTGTTAAAGAGGCTATCTTCTCCAATGTATGTTTTTGGTGCCTTTGTCTAGTATGAGTTAGCTGTATTTATGCAGGTTTTTCTCTGTGTCCTGTATTTTGTACCATTGGTCTACATGTTTATTTTAATGCAAATACCATGCTCTTTTTCTTACTATAGCTCTGTAGTATAGTTTAAGTTCTGGTATTGTGATACCATCTGCTTCACTCTTCTTGCTATAGATTGTTTTTTTTTTTTTCTATTCAGGATCTCTTATTTTTCCAAATGAACTTAATGACTGACTTTTCTATGAGGAATGTCACTGGGATATTGATTAGAATTAAATTAAATCTGTATAATGTTTTTGGTAGTATGGTCATTGTGACATTATTAATTCTGCTTATCCAAGAACAATGGAGATATTTTCATCTTTTAAGGTCTTCTTTACTTTTTTTCATTAGAGTTTTGTAGTTTTCATTGTATAGGTCTTTCAACTCTTTTGTTAGGTTGATTTCCAACTATTTTTTTAAGCTATTGTATATTAGGTAGTTTTCTAATTTCCCTTTCAGAAGATTCATCACTGATGTACAGAAATCCATTTGATTTATGGGTATTGATTTAATATCCTTTTACTTTGCTAAATTCATTTTTAGATCTAGAAGGTTTCTGGTGGAATTTTTGAATCCTATTAAATATTAGATTCATGTTATTAGCAAACAGTGATAGTTGAGTTCTTCTTTTTCTATTCTTATCCCTTTAATTTCTTTCATCTGTCTATTTGCTCTGGCTAGATTTTTCAAGAACTAAGTTAAATAGAAGTTGTGAAAGAAACCATCCCTGTCTTGTTTCAGTTTTTAGGGCAAATGCTTTCAATTATTCTTCATTTATAATGATGTTGGCTTTGGGCTTAGCATATATAGCTTTTACAGTGTTGAGCTATGTTCTTATTATCCCTAGGTTTTCTAGCGTTTTGAACATTAAGGGGTGCTGTATTTTGTCAAATGCTTTTCTGTAACTATTGAGATGATCATATGATTCTTATCATTAAGTCTATTGGTGTGATGAATCACATTTATTGATTTCTGTATGTTGAATTAACCTTGCTTCCCTGAGATGCACCCCCACTTAATTTTGGTGCAGAATCTTTTAATTTGTTTTTGTATTTGATTTGCCGGAATTTTGTTGAGATTTTTTGCATCTGTGTTTATTAGAGATATTGGTCTGAAGTTTTCTTTCCTTGATGTGTCTTTATCTGGGTTAGGTATCAAGGTGATATTGGCCTCATAACATAAATTTGGAAATGTTCCCTCTTTTTTATTTTATGGAATAATTTAAGGGGTATTGGTATTAGTTCTTATTTGAAGATCTTGTAGGACTCAGCTGTGAGTCCATCTGGTCCTGGGCTGTTCTGAGTTGATAGGCTTTTGATGGCCTCTTCTATTTCTTTGGTTGAAATTTATCTGTTTAAATTATGTACATTCTCATGATTCAGTTCAGGTAAATCATATGACCCTAGAAATTTGTTGATGTATTCAAAATTTTCTAGTTTATTAGAGTAAAAATTTTCAAAATAATTTCTAATTATCTTCTGTGTTTCAATCGTGTCTTAAGATATTTCATTTTTCATCACATATGTTAATAATTTAAGTCTTTACTCTTCTTCTCTTTGTTATGATGAAAAGTTTTTATTTCATCATCAAATCTAAAGCTTAATTTTGCTGGATATAAGATTTTTGGTTGTTATCCATTTTCTTTCAGAGCTTGGTGTATGTTGTTCCAGGATCTCCTACTTTGAGCATCTGTATTGAGAAATCTGCTGAGATCCAATTTGGTTTATGTAATTTGATTCTTTTTTCTTGTGGCCTTTAAAATTTCATCCTTATTCTGTATGGTAGGCGTTTTCATTACAGTGTGGCTTGCTTTAGGTCTATTGTGATTTTGTACATTTGGTGTTGATATGCCTCTTATCTTTGATTTTCCAATTCATTCTTTAGGTTTGGGGAATTTTCTAATATTGTTTTATTAAATAGATTGTTAATTCCTTTGTTTTGTATATCTATGCCATCCTCTACCCAATAATTCTTAGATTTGGTATTTCCGTATTATCTCATAATTCTTGGATGTTCTCCTCATTGTCTCTTACCATCTTCATTGTTTTGTCTATTTTATTTTTAAGTTATATATTTTGTCTTCATCATCTGAGGTTCTGACTTCCAGGTGATCTTGTCTGTTGGTAATGCTTTCTATTGAGTTTTTAATTTGATTTATTGTTTCCTTTCCTTTTAATTTATTTTATTTTATATTTTATACAAATAAAGCACAACAAAACAAGGGGCACTTTCTTCCCTTGTTTTTTGTTTTTTTTTTTTCATGTTGTTCATGTGTCTTCCCTTTTATCAGTGTGGACCTGAGGTATTGGTGTCTACCCTATAGACCTATAGTGTCTCTGAAAGTTTCCAATAGCTCTCCTTTAAGGGGGAAATCCATCTTAATAAGTCCCAATTCAAACAATATACATCCTTAAAACAAATAGTTCCTATTACGAAGTTAGAGTTTTGTAGCAATAGACAGAAATGATGTGTTTGATTATTATCTACAATATAAATGGTAGGTTTATGACAGGGTCTACAGTTTTTCATTGTGGACAGAGAGAGAACAAGGGTGTGTAGGTTGAGATGTTAAGGAGGTATGAGGTGAGGATATGGAGGTATTGGATCTTAGGAAGTGTGTATAAGGAATTAAAGAAGTTGACTGGTAGCAGAAGAAAAGAAAGAGATTCTGGGGATATAGTTAAGTGGGAATATAGTAGAGAATATAAATATACAAACAAAAAATAATAAGAAAAAGAAAAAATGTAACAATAAAAAGTAAAAGAATATACCAAAAAAAAAACCACTGTAATATACTATTCAGACATCTCAGTCTTCAGTAGCCTAATGCATGAAAAGAATTTGGTTTCATAAATGTTGAGTATGTGAGGGCAGGAAAAGAGAGAGTAAAAAAAGAACAAAAAGAAAATACAAAAAAAAAAAACTCAAAGGAAAATTAAACAATTATTTCTGTAGGAGTTCAGGTTCTTCCCTATTTCACTTCTTAACTAATAAGTGGAGTTGTCTGGTGTTTTCTGGTATCTCCACCCTCAGGATAGTGAAGGTTTTTGGTGTGGAAGGGTTCAGGTGGAACTCCTGGAATTGGGGGTATAGCACTTGCCAGTCTCCATTGGAACACTGCACTGCAAGGATCTCCTTTGGGTCCCACTTGTGTGATGTGGGCACCTGGTCTTAACCCCTTAGATTATCTGTAGAACCCACAATTCCTGCTCTCTAATTTAGTCTCTAAACTATATATCTCTTGGCCCCCTCTCATTCTAATTCCCAATCAAGAATCTCTCTCTCTGGAGGTCCTGTTGGCTAAGCACTGGAGCATACATACCTGTTGTGGGGAGCTGTTCTGTATCTGGAAGATCAGAATCAGGCTCTGAGAGCTACAGGCCAGCCATGTAACTGTAAGCACTGTGCCAGGTTGGTGGCTGGGGGTGTGGTGTTGAGGGACTATAGGTAACTTGATATTGTGTCTAGGCCTGAGCTGGTGTCCCAAGATGGAAGTTGTGCCAACTAAAAGATGGTGATGGTGGCAGCAAAGATAACCCAAGATGATGATAAATGTGTCCCAAGATGGAAGCAACTGCTTTCAGAGATGAGGCAGTGAGGAGAGACATGTGGTGGTATTGCACAACACGTTCAGAGATGCAAAACTGTGGCATGCAGTGCTGCAGTGGGAAACTGTCTCTAGACCCTGTCCAGTGTCCCCAGGTTCAGACTACCACATGGAGGCAACCATGGCAGTGGTTGCAATATCCCAAGATGGAGGCAACCAGGGGAGCCCCATATTCATTGACGGGAATCAGTACATGACTGGGGCCCATGTAGGCGTGGGAGGGTGTCTGGCCTCTTTCTTTTTTTAGGTTGCCCAGCATAAGGAAGGACACTATGTTTATAGAATGTCTGACCTTAATAAAGCTGTACTAGTCAAGATTTTCCAGAGAAGCAGAACCAATAGGCTATATGTAGATATATGAGAGATTTATTATGGAAATTATCTAGCAAAATTTTGGAGGTTGAGAAGCCCTACCATTTGCTATCTTCAAGCTGAAAAAGAAAGATATTCAGTGATATTATTCCGTCTAGTCTGAAGGCTTGAGAACTAAGAATAACAATGTCCCAAGGCAGTAACAATGTCCCAAGATGGATGTTTTAGCTCAGAAAGAGAGAATGAATTTTCCCTTTTATATTTTTGTTTCAGTGGTATCCTCAGTGGGTTTAATGATGCCAGCCGACATTGGTGAATGCAGATCTTTACTCTGACTTCTGATTCAAAAGTTAATCTCTTCTGGAAATACTCTTTTAGATATTCCCAGAAATAACGTCTTACCAGTCACCTGAGGGCCCCTTAATCCTGTCAAGTTGACATACAACATTAACCATCATAAGTCTTAATAAAAATATTAAAATTGTATAAAACATTGTTGGGATACTTTGGAAACTACAAAGTCAAAAATGAGCAGACAAAGAGAAGTTTTGAAGACTAAAGTCTCAGTGTCAGGGAGAGTGACCAATTTTTGAGACTACCTGAGCATAGTCATATTTGACCTTGTCCTCCAAACACAATGATATAGCAAATATATATAAATAATTATAATTAACATAAAATATGAAAAAAATTAAATATTATTCTCTTATTATAAAATGTATATTATTTAAACTGAATAAAAACAATAAAACTAGTTAGAATGACAAATGGTAATAATTACTACTAGAACTATTTAAGGATGTGTGAGAAAAATGTATTTTTATACGTATGTTTTTCTTCTGTTTTAAAATGTTATCACTTTTTCAATTTATTGTATACTCAAATTGTATAGCAAGTGTTTTTTGTGAATTCCTAAAAGTATATGAGTTTTTTTTTAATTGCAACATAAATATATCAAGTTTTGAATTTAATTTTTAAGTGACTGTTTTTCTTTCATGATACAATTAAATGTTTGCAATGTCTGCTTCCTTTTCCTATACTGCTTCTCTGAAAGTATAGTACCCTTTCACCTATAGAACATTCTTCTCTTTAAATGCTTGACAAACTGAATACAAAAATAAAATTCACTTTGCCTTTTAATTTTGCTCTTCTTCAGCCTCTGTGAAACTGATCCCTAGTGTCTTTCCATTCAGATAAGAATAAACTAAATATTTCCTAAGAAAATGATTGAGCGTGCACTGGAATCTTGTTGTTGTTTTTGTTATGTTGTTGTTTTTTATACTGGGTATTCAACTCAGGGGCACTTGACCACTGAGCCACATACATCCCTAGGCCTATTTTGTATTTTATTTAGAGACAGGGTCTCATTGAGTTGCTTAGTGCCTCACTTTTTCTGACTTTGAACACATGATCCTCTTGCCTCAGCCTCCCAAGCCTCTAGGATTATACCTTTGCAGCACCGCACCCAGTTGGAATCTTGATGTTACCAGAAACAGCAGGTTTTTAAACATAAAAGAACAAGTTTTTAGATTTCAAAAAGTAGACATTCTTTCATTTTCCTAAGAGCTTATTTTAATGGACCAGTTGTCGTCAATCAAGTCCTCGTCTATAAATTCATAATATAGTCAATCCATGTCCCCATCAGTTTTAAATTGCAGAGAAGGTCACATTGGCAAAGGTCATCAGCATCAGTCAGAATCAGCCCTTCAATCCTCTAAAAGTGGACTCAGATTCTGAAATAATATTAGCAATCATGAAATTACAAGCTGGGCACAGTGGTACAAACCTGTAATCCCATCAACTCAGGGTTTTGAGTTCAAAGACAGCCTCACCAACTTAGCGAAACTCTGTCTCAAAATAAAACATATAAAGGACTGTGGATATGGTTTAGTTGTAAAGTGCCCTTGGGTTCAATTCCCTGTACAAACAAAAACAGAAAAAAAAGAAGAAGAAAGAAAACTATCAGAAATACTAAAAATATATTTGCTACCTATAAGGGAAGAAAATTTTGGCATGAAAACATATTTGGAGAAAATAAAACAATTTTATATTCAGTGACTGAATTAAATTCATAGCTGTAGCTTTTATGTTTGGAATCTTTTATTTGAATCCTTTAGTTAAGTATGGATTTCTTTAAATGTGTTTCCTTGAAAGGACTAGAACACACAATTACTCAATGTTAGATTATATTTTCAATTTTCACATAAAGTTTATGACTTTAGAATTAAAAATATAGACTTCAAAAGGCATAAATAGCCATGCTAATTATGTTCCTTTATGACAAATAAAACATATGTTTTCTATTTTCAATCTTTTTATTTCAAAGCACCTTAAGTGTATAAGGCAATTAGAATAATCATTCTCATTTGTATAAAGAAAACTGAAATTAACAGGGTAAAGTTATCTCCACAAAGTCCTGTCATTTTCAAGTAGTAAATAGTCAATGTAATCAATAATGATTAAGCAGGTACTTATATGCCAAGCACTTTTATAGAGGCTACATAAAAATGATCAATAAGATGGATAAGATCCACACCTTCATAGAATTTTCATTCTGGTAAAAACTAATGGTAGTAGACAGTGTTATAAAATAAATAAATAATTTATTTAATCAATGCTGTGTCATGATTTCCAGTTAGATGTAAATAAAAAGTTAGTTGAGTAATATACTAAATGGAAGTTATATTACATTGGGTAATTTAAAAAACCTCTCAATGGAGAAAGTTCCATCTATCATTTTAATGAAGACCTCAATGAAATATAAGCATCTAGGGAAGGTATCTGATCCTTAAGCAAAAAGAAAATACACTTGGTATTTTCAAAAGCAAAAGAGATAATGGCTGAGGTTGTAGAAAATTGAGCAAGATACTGAAAGATGTGAGAGAAACTGGTGCCCTGACAGATCAAGGAAGTGAGTTTATGAGATTATGAGATTCTCTCTTCTCAATGCCCTCCCTCTCTGTTAGAAGTATGCATGGATTAATTATATTTCTCAGCATTAAAAAAAGTAAATTGCCTCTGAAGAAAGTTATATGTTCTCCTTATTATGAAAATTTCTTCGTTTATATTAACCATTCCATTCTTATTGCTACAATCAGACACTCTATGGCTTCTATATTTTATTCAAAGAATAAGCCAAAAGACACAGATAAGTGAAGACTAACTCAAGAATCAACAACATTGATATTTATATGTAAGTTCAGAATGATAAAATTTGATTTGACTCAGCAGAATGGCTCACATGCTCTGCCAAAATAGAGGAATCAGACTAATTGCAAGAAAAGTCTAGTTTCCTAATCATATAGAAGATCAGTCATAATATAAGATTGAAGACAAGATATAAAACATGTTATATTTGGTTGGCAAATATATCTATAGTTTATTTTGCCTTTAAGATGAGTTTTTCAATTGCAATATTTTACTTTAAGCACAAAAAAGTTTATTGTAAAGCCATATGTTTTACAATATTATAAAGCCTCTCCTTATAAGACATCCCCACTCCTCTGCAAAAGTATCATTACTGAAGAACAACTGAAATTCAATATAATTTGATAAATATTAAATGTAAACATACTTTTGAAACCAAGGTCAATACCATAACCCTCAATCAGAAAGTTTCATTGTGCTCCATCATAATCCTTACCTCCCACTCCTACCAGGACCCCCTCCACTGCCCAAGGCCATCACTGGCCAGCTCTCTAGTCAAGCACAATGTTTGATGAAAGAAATATATTTTTTTTAAAAACATAGTGCACAAAAGTAATAGAAAATAGTGTTTTCTTCAAATATGTTATTGTCCTTACATGTTATTTACATAAATATATTCAAACTATGAGATACACACATTTTTAAATGTCCAAGAGGTAAGAGGTATAGTTTAGTGTTATATCATTTGTCTAGCATATGTGAGGCCTTGTGTTCAAGCCCCCACAGCACTACAAAAAAAAAAAAAAACTACATAGCGTAAATTTATAAAAATAGAAAGAATACTAAAACATTTTTATTTCAAGAATTATAACAGGTGCAATTATCAAAGCCGTGTGGTGTTGGTGAAAATATATACTTATAGTTCAATGGAATAGAACAGAAATTTCAGTAATCTACCTGCATACATAAGATCAATAAATCATCCCCCCAACCAAGATGAAACAAAAATATAATTTAAAAAAATAATGATGAAAAATGTCTATCTGTATGTATTTTTAAATATGTCAATATCAGTTATTATTTAGAAACTGCTTCTTAAAAAACATCAACCAACACTGTTAAGACACCAAGAAGAAAATTTCCACCACTTTAGAATAGGCAAAGATTTCCTAGGAAAGACATGGAAAAGTGCAAACTACAAAGAAAAGAACAATGTTAGACACTAAAAAATATTTAAAAAAATTACTGATCTTCGAAAGTCATACTCAAGGAATTAGAACACAAACATTGGAAAAGAGAAGTGTCTTTTTCACATAATACATAAGATTTTGTAATATTAGATAAGGGAAACTTTATAACTCATTAATGAAAATAGCCTACCCAACTACAAATGACCAAAATATTAGAAGATTTAAAACAACCAATAAATATGTAAAAATGCTCAATATTTAAAATTAAATTGCAAAATCAAATGTCAGTGAGAAATTGCTACCTGCATTAGAATGACTAACATTAGATAGTTGATCACACTAAGCACTGAGAAGTAGTGCACACCTGTAATTCCAGTGCTTTGGGCTCTGAAGGATGAGGCAGGTGAGTTCAAAGCCAGCCTCAGCAAAAGCAAGGCACTAAGCAATTCAGTGAGACCCTGTCTCTAAATAAAATACAAAATAGGAATGGGGATGTGGCTCAGTGGTCAAATGCCCCTAAGTTAAATCCCCCTGCTCCCCAAAAATGATAGTTGATAAGACTAAATTTTGTTAAAGATGTGTTGGAACTGGAATTCTCATTCAGTTCTGATGGGACTGGAAAATGATGTGAGCACTGTGAAAATCAGTTCCAGATTGCTATAGAAGAAAACACACACACACACACACACACACACACGCACACACACACACGCACACACACACACAAGTTGAAGGCAAGAGACATAAAAAATATATCTAATAAAGGCTTGTTAACATAATCACTTTATTAATAATATCATAAAGCTAAAAAATACATAAAATTGGTCCCAATAGATACATGGATAAACAAATGACATATATTTGACAATAGGACACTGATAAATAAAAATGAAGACTCATAGAGGAAACCAAATGGATGAATAAAAATCATTTTACTACATGCAAAAGGGTAGACTTGAAATAATAAATAAATAAGCAAGTTATGTATTAGGTATTATGTGTTAGGTAAAGAAATTTCTATTAAATGTAAACTAAACTCCATTTGTATCATAAAAGTCAATTCTTGTCTTAACCCAGGTGTGGAGATCAGGATGCAATCTAGTGAGTAAAGAGAAAACTTCTGTGATAGGCAGAAATGTTCTGTATTTAGTTTGTAGCAGCGGTTTATGAATGCACAAATCTGTCAAATGACTTAAAATCCATTATTTTAAATAAATGTAGCTCATTGTACCTAGTACATTAATAAATATGCCAAGACATATCTAAAGGTATGGAAGTTCTGCTTCTGGTCTGTCAGAGTTTATTTCTAGAGAAAAGACAACATTCATACAGGCAACAACTATTATGTATTAAAGAAATGCAAAAATACAACAAAACAAAACTCTACCCTGAGTGCACTTAGAAAATGAAAAATAATCCAGCAGATTCTGCTTTGGCAGAAGTTCTTATTTTATCCTTTAATCAAAGTGTAGACTGTAATCATTGTTGTTTGCTACCATGAAGACATAGAAAATCCACATTTTTTTTAGTTCCAAAAAGCATGGAATGAATTTTGTGGTTATCAAATTCACTGACAGAGGGACAAACAATAAATGTTATTCATAAGATTATTTGTTTGTACAATACTATGTTTTGTATGATACAATATAATAATAATCGAAGAACAATATCAGAGGATACCAAATCTCTGTAAATATTCTCCAGTGTTCAGGTTTTCAGCTGTATTTTGAAATGCAATCATTTAGCAAACAGTGACCAAGTGAATCAGATCTGCAAAAACTGAATAAAAATACAAACTGCAACCCGATATAATTTGAGTCCAACTTAGAAAATTATCTATAGACAAAAACAATCTATGCTTTTTAAAATATTAAAAAAGCATCAGTATTTCTACAATGTATCTTTCACAATGTTGAAAATGTAATCAAAACTTCTAGTCTTATGAAATAAAACACTGAAAAGAAAACTCAAATAACAGAAATTAGTCATGAGAATTCATAGGAGAAAATGATTTTTAAAGTAGTTTCCATAACTATGGGTAATGCTATACAATAAATCATGATCATGATAAATAAGAAGATGGTAAAATTTTTGTGAAGAGAGAGACTATAAAGTAGAAATAATCAGAGATTTTAATGCTGAAAATAAAACATCTGAAATAGAAAAAAAATGCCTACCATATTAACATGGTAGGCATGTTAATATGTCAGTTCCTCTCCACCAAAATAATTCTACGATTTAAGACTAGGACATAAGAATATATAATCTTATCTGAAAAAAGGGACTTTTCAAATATGATTGTCTTCAAAAATATGATAAAGTTATTAAATTTTAATAGCTTTAACCTTTAATAACCAAACCTTCATAACAGATCACATGTATAAATGATATTCTAATATTCATCAAAATTTATTATCACCTAGAGCATGATTTGTTACATAATTTACAGAACCCAGAGCAAAATGAGAACATATTTCCCCTTGTTAAAAATTATTCAAAATATCAACATTATAACACTGTGGCATTGAATGAAATGGAGGGCTCTTCAGGGCACAGAGACCCATGAACTGCATGGATCAGCCAAATGCCCATGAAGCTGGCCCTGACTTAACAGGTTTTTCGCATCTCATTTTTTCTTTTTCTTTTTTTCTTTCTTTTTTTTTTTTTTTTGGCCCAAGGATTGAACTCAGGGACATTCAGCCACTGAACCACATCCCCACCCCTATTTTGTATTTTATTTAGAGACAGAATCTCACTGAGTTGCTTAGTGCCTTGCCATTGCTGAAACTGGCTTTGAACTTGCGATTTTCCTGTATCAGCCTCCCTAGCTGCTGGGATTACGAGTGTGAAGCACCGTGCCTCTCCCACATCCCACATTGATAACTGGGAGTGTGCTTACTAGCTTCTCTGTAAGCTGTGAGAGTCAGAACAACATTAATGTACATGTTATCCACAATTTTTATTTCAGTTAAAAAGATGTAGTGGCAAGAATGGAGAGAGGTGTGGGGAGCAGATAAAATCAGGCTTATGGTACTCAGCCAGACTCAATGGTCCTTTCCTCCTCAACATGCATCAGAGCCCACCTAAGTGCACTCTTCTAGATTTTGTAAGTGCATCGGTTTGAAGAGCTTTTATTTTTTCTGTTCTAACCAGACTACAACCAAATGAAAAATAAAAACTACTCAAATTGAACTTGAAACCAACAGCTTAGTTCTAAGAGCAAAAGAGGAGAAAAGAGAATGGAAGCATGATAAAAGATAAGAAGTTTGCCACAGGGATTTGAAAGACAGAAGTCCTATAAATTGTAATTGTAAATTTAAGAGGAAAAGATTCACAATTAACCATCCAGTTGTCCCTCTGAATATATTTGGTTGGTGAATCTATCATGAAAGGAAAATTAAGTGTTCTTCTTCTTTTTTTCTAGAAGTGACCTATAATGGTGAACTACTACATAAAAATAAAGTATTCAAAAAATGTTGAAAAATGGATTTCAAGGTATGGATCCATTAAAAGAGATTAAAGAGGTGAAGTGACTTGCCCTAAAAAGTTAAGAAGCTATAGAAAGTTTCCCTTCATCAAATTGTAATAAAATACCACCTACTTTCATCCACACTGAGAGAAGTACAAGGTAAAACAGATCATGGAATTTTACTATGTACTATTATCTCCTGAAGAGTTGGGGATAGGAAGAAAACAGCAAAGAATATTGGACTCTCTTTTTATTATTTATTAATGACAGAGTGGTTCAAGTAATCTGAAACCATGGTAGACATTAATGAATTGAGAATATGAGCACATGCATTTATGTTGTTAAGAGCCACAATTTGCACTGAAATTCAAATATGGGTGGGAGAATATAAGAAATAATGCTAAATTTTTGTTGAAATTGCAAATGAATTTATATGTGTAAATCAATTGTTTTTATATAAATTACTACCTCTAATTTTCCATGTATGTATGCATGTGAAAGTGATAAAAATGTTGATAATATATTGTCTAGAATCTATTTCCCTCTAAATATATATATATATATATATATATATATATTCCCTCTAAATATATATATATATATATATATATATATATATATATATATATTCCCTCTAAATATATATATATATATAATATATATTATATATTCATAAGGCTTTATATAAGCATTCTTCTTTGTTATATTTGAATGCATTTATGGATATTATATATGAAACTATATATGTATGAATTTGTGTGTGTATATGTGCAATTATATGTTCCTTAGTTCTGTCTAATGAAAGTATTTTAAAAAAACAAAGAAATTTTAACTGCTAAGATCCATACCTTCAACATCTTGCCCAGATGTTGGTCTCTGATATCATTTTTCACTATGAGGAATAGGATCTCCTTGGAGAAATTGTTTATTTCAGGGAGAGGCAGGCTAGTTATGCATCTTGAATATCTTGTTTTGCCAGAATGTAGGAAATAATATCAAGTCACACTGGCAAGGGGATTCAACCACCACAACAAATCTAGTCCAGGAATCATTATCTTCCACCCCATAGGCTAGAAATTTCCTTCTTCACTTGGAGGCAACAGGAATCCAGTCTTGGGAAAACTACTTGTCCCTCCAGCCTCAGGCAGCATCATCAAGGGACCCTAGGAACCTCAGATAAGGCAAGTAAACCAATATAACTCTGCAAGGAGTCTAAAATTAAACAAGTCTTGAAACTGAAATCCACAAACAAGACTGGGCTCTGGTGCGAAACCTGAGGTTACTTTTTGCTAAAATAAAATATTTAAATAGATTATGAGTGTTCGAACATGTAGAGGAAAATCACAACTTGAATAAGAAAAGAAAACCAACCAACACAAGAGCTGAAATAAATCATTATTAGAATTATCTGACACAGATTTTCCAGCAGCCAATTGAACAAATACTGCACGATTGACTATACAATATATTGAAACAATATACAATATACTGAAACAAATGAAAATCTCAGTAAAGACAGGAGGATATTATATCATAATCAAATGGAAACCATAGAACTGGAAAATGTAGTTTAAATAAATTTCAGGTGCGTTCTATAGTAGAATAGAGATAAAAGAGTATAGAAAAAGTAAACTTCAGGAGAGAGAAATATATCTAACCTAAAAAACAACAGAAAAGAGATCCCAAGATAAATAAATGAATAAAACCTCTTGGACCCAAAGGACAATAACAGTTTAATCATTATTAATCATCATTTGTGTCATTGGAATTCTAGAAAGAAAGAAGAATATAAATGTCTTCAAAGTAGTGAAAACACTCAGGCAATATATACAGGAGACCGAGAATTTTAATAATTTTTGATTTCTCATATGAATCCATTGACCCCAACAGAAGTGTTGTAACATTTTCCAAGAGCTAAATGTTAAGAGCAAAACAACCATTAAGCACAAATCCTATATTTGTTACAGCTACCATTCAAGGCAAATAAAAAGAATTTGTCACTAACAAATCTACTCTTTAAAAATGGCTGAAGCAAGTGCTTCAAACAGAAAAAAACAAGGATGTAAAATGAATCTCAGATCATTAGGAAGGAAAAAAAAGACAACAGCAGATAATTGTAATGAACTATTAATTTCCTTATAACTATTTGAAATCATGTGTGATGATTGAAACAAACAACAAAAAAGACACACATCACATGAAAGACAATGATAGCTAATTGTATGGAAAGTAACAGAAGCTAAATTGACTTTTCATACTTCACTCAAATATACTGAGTTGTTGGTACCAGCAGACAATACGCCATTTGTGTATATTGTAATTTCCAGAGAAACTACAAGGAAACTATATAAAGAGGCAGACACCACGCATATAGACACACACATACACACACACACACACACACTTATTGATAGCTATAACAAATCCTACAAAATGTTCAAGTAACTCACAGTAGCACAAGAAAAGTAAAAGGGATAAAACGTCAGAGGTATATGATAACAATGATAGAATAATAGACAAACTTTAGTTTATTAATATTACCTTAAATGTAAATGTCCTAAATATACTAATTAAATGGCAGAGATAGGCAGAACAAACTAAAAAGCTATGATACTAGTAATTATATGGAAGATGTGCACAATAAAACCTATCAAATAGTAAAATCATATATATAAAAGAATAGCATTTATATATATATATATATATATATATATATATATATATATATATAGAGAGAGAGAGAGAGAGAGAGAGAGAGAGTCATTGGAATTCTTGAAAGAAAGAAGAATATATGCATGCTATCCATCATTTATCAGCTATTCCTTTACCAAGAGAGACCATACTTGAAAACATGAAAGTACCAGCAACGGCAACATATTTACATTATTTGAGAACCAAAGTAGAAATCAACAAAAATAAAAAATAACATTTTTAAATGAAGGAATTAAATAGGACAATTTTAAATAATTCATGAGTTAGTGAAGGTGTTCAAGGAAAGAAAAATTATGTAGACCTGAAATGAAATGAAAATATAATATATAATAATATGTGACATGCAGGTAAGCACAGTGCTAACAGGACAAGTTATAGAACTAAATGCTTACATTTCAAATGGGAAAAGTTTTCAATTAGTATGCTAATTTCTTGCCTTAAGATACTTTATAAAGAAAGTAAATTAAACCCAGTGCAAGCACAAGTAAATAAATAAAGACACAAGCAGAAATAATTAAAATTGAAATGAGGAAACAATAAAGTAAATCAATGAAGCAAAGTTTCATTCTTTGAAAGTAGGATGTGGTGGCACCTGCCTGTGATTTCAGTTATTTGGGAATCTGAATCAGGGGAACCACAAACTACAGGCCAGACTGAACAACTTACTGAGATCCTGTTCCAAAATTAAGTTCCAAAGGGCTAAGGAGGTAACTCAGTGTTAGACTACACCTCAATTCAATAACCTACTATCTAATAAAAAAAGTTCTTGAAAATTAATAAATAAAATTGAAACATAGACCAGCAAAAATAAATAGCAAAGAAGCAGCCATCATCAATCTTAGGAATTAAATAGAAGGTAATTCTAAAGAGTCTGATTCTACTAAAATAAAAATAAGATCATACTAATATTTTAATCATAAACTTAACAACATGAGAGAAACACATTTGATCACTTAAAAATCAAAATTACCAAAATCAATCAAGGTGAAATAAGAAATTTATATTATCATATACATCCATTAAAAAAATCAAATTTATAATTTAAAAACATCTCTCTAATGACCAGGTTCAGAGGGCTTTAGTAGAGATTTCTTTACTAGAGAATTTATTAGAGAATTAGCACCCAAATTATACAATCTCTTGTAGGTAGATTTCCCAAGTACTTTAGTGTACCGGTATCAGTCTGATTCCAAAAGAAAAAAAGGCATTGTATAAACAAAAGAAAAAAACAATACAGACCAAACTAGCCCATAAATTTAGAGGCACATTTTTTAACAAAATATTAGTAAACCAAATTCAACAATATATTTTAAAAGTTTCTACATTAACAAATGAGGCTTATTGTCCAGGTTTAAGATCAACATATGATACTTAAAAATAAGTCAATGTGATCCACCACCTTGACATTCAAAAGAAAGAGAGAGAGAAAGAAATAAAACAAAAGAAACAAAAAGAAAATTACAGGATCATATCAATTGATGTAGAATTTTTTAAAAGTACCTTTTCATGACAAAAACTATGTTAAATTATGATAGAAATAAATGACTTTGAGTTATAAAAAACAAACAACTTCAGACTAGTTAGCATTGTACTTCTGGTGAAAGATTGAATAACTTCCCTCTAGGACAGAGAAATAAGGCATGTGTGGCTCTTCTTGTTACTCTTATAGTGCTGCATGTTCCAATCAGGACAATAATGTAAGGAAAGGAAATAATCATATTTAGATTGAAAAGAAATGAAGGAAGCTATGTCTGTAGGTGTTGAGTTTCTACACAGGACGATCATAAGGAATCTCCATAGCCAAGAATAAAAACATGGAACTAACATGTCTGATCATAAAGGTTTCAGGACACATGATAAGCACACACACACACACAAAAAAAAAAAAAAAAAAAAAAAAAAAACCACCTTTCTTTATAGTAACAATAAACTGGAGAAAATAGATAAATTTGCACCTCCCCAACAATCCCATTCTGAGAGAATTCTCACTATTTGTCTTATTTGGCAACTAAAACTACAAACAGCAGCAACAAGAATCTTTGAGAGAAAGGTAAATCTGATTTTCAGATTTGTTGCATTATCTTTTTAAAAATTTCCAGGTTTTCATATGCAAGAAATACCTGAGACACATAAAGAAATGGAAAAGTATGGTCTGACATACTCCCACAACAACAGTATTAAAGCAAACCAAAATCAGGAACTCTTAAAAAGGATTATGCACTATGGTAGATGGGATTTAACCTGAAAAATGAAAAGTTAATATACTATCTGAAAATTAATTAAGGCAATGTATCATATTATATAACATGAAGTAAAAATATATATTATCATCTCAATAGATGTAGAAAATGACTGCAACATTTCAAAACCAGTTATTAAATACACTTACCAAACTAGAATATAAACAAATCCCTTAATTTAAATAAGGTAATTTTTGAAAAACCTTCAGGGAAAGCACACTTTATGATCCAAGACCAAAGACTTCCCCATTCAATGGAAGGAAAAAGACAAGAATGCAGATCTGTTCTCTGCATGTCTACTCAACATTATACTGAAGTCTGTTCAATGTTTCAACTTGAAAAGGAAAAAAAATAAAAGAACATTTGCAGATGACATGATCTCATATATGAAAATTCCTATCTTCCATACACATACACACATGCACATGTGTGTACATGCACACACCTGTAACACACATGCTAAATACTATTTAGACTAATAAAGGAATTCAATGAACAAAGAAAACAAAATAAACATGCAAAACCCAATTTTTTTGTATACCCTCAACAAAAGCTTGGTCAAGCTTTAGTAAGCATGTCATTTACCATTGATGGGGATATAAAACATTGCAGCCACTTTGGAAAACAATTTGGTAAGTTCTCAAACAATTCAGTACAGAGTTATCATATAGCAAAATGTAAGTATATACCCTAGATTAATGAAAACATATCCACACAAAAGCCTTTATAAAATATTCATAGTGGTATTACTTACAGTTTGTCAAAAGTGGAGAAACCCCAAATATTCATCAACTGAACCAAATGTGATATAAAGATCACATATTCCTTGGCTTTATTAAAAATTGATTAATACGAAATGTCCAGAAGAGACAAGTCCATATAAATAGACAGTAGGCAGCTGAATACCAAAAGCTGGATGATGGGGAAATCAGTTAAGAAGTTTCTTTTGAATTGCCAAAAATGTTCTAAATTTAGACAGTGCTTAGTGTCTCATATATCTGTGAATTTGAATTGTACACATCACAAGGGTGAAGTTCTTGTTATCTAATGATATGTCTATAAAGATATTAATTAAAATATTATCATCAACCATTTTTTATTACTTACTAATGCAATTTCTAAATTCTACTCAAAAGGTTCTGTTCAAGCAAAAGACCAACTTGAATAATGTGTGACTCTGTTATGTTGGAGATGGGCATGGGAAAAGGACTGCCCCTAGGATTCTACCTGAAGGTACTTCATGTGAGGGAAAATTGGGCCATCTTGCAATTAAAGAGAGGAAGCTAGATGACCACAAAGGGAATTGAAGACTATGAAAAGACAGCCTTTACTCTTTGGCCAGTGCAGTAGCCCAAAGGACTGGCCTAGATTTAACTTTTTTCTAGTAAACATATTATTAGCATTGTGGTTTGCTCCTGTTTCTGTGTACTTTGGGGTGTGAGGAGTTACACTCGGGCAATAGAAAATAAATTATGTAAAATTCATCTGTCAATCAAGGTGCCAATCAACCCCAGATCCACCCAGGAGAGAAGAGGGACAATTAGCACAGCCAAATTAAAAAAAAAAAAAAAAGCTGGATAGACAGGGCATTGAGGCATACTTCTCAACGTGGCCCACTCAGCTTTCCAAGAGAGTTACTTCTGCTTTCAGTAAACCTCTGTCTGGCATGCCACTGAATTTTTTTTCTCTGAACAAAAAGAACCTGGACCTGAAACCTGCTGGGCACTCCTGCTCTTGTGCCAGTAACATTTGTTTTATATCCACTGCTAAGCCTATGTATTTTGGCTTAATCTTTCTTTTAAGCTTATTGAATTTTATTGATTTTTAATTCTTTGGCTATAATTTTCCCTATTATCATTTGCTTTTCTCAAAAACATTATAATAACTTGCTTCCAAAATTACCTTCAATACAGTTGATATTCATAGTGATATAATTCCCTCCTATATCATAGTAGGACTTAACTGTACAACGAATTTGAAACTAATATACATTATTTCCTAGATTAGTTCATATCAGAGACTGAGCTTCAGTACAAGTCGCCATCTTCTACATAGCTCACTCATTCTGGGGGAAGACATCTGGGTTTGTCATGAGCCACACATAGGGGAGAAAGTGAAGGTTTATCTCAACAGCCTCCTGAGGGATATTGGAATTGGATCATCCAACTTCTATCAAACATTCAGTTTCAAGCAGTAAGTGAATGACACCCCCAATAGCGCATTGGTTACCTTGGAAACAGATTATCCAACGGTGGTCAAGCCTTCAGTTGACTATATCCCCAAAACAATTGCAAACTCATGAGACATCTCATGCCAGGTAAACATTTTTTTTTTTTTTGTAACTCTCAGAAACTGTAAGATAATGTTTGGTGTTTAATATGACAGTTTTTGAGAATATTTGTTATGCCACAATAGTTAACTAATATGTATGCTGTAGCATAGAGTCCCTTGAGTATACATATGCAACAACAATTTACTTCTTAATTTTTCCATTCATATTTTCATAAATCTGAATATGCCGCAAATTTTCCTAGCAATAATGTTTTTTTTCTGTAATATTTACTTTATACCTTAAAGGAAGCTCACTTAGCATTTGTTCTCTAGTAGATTATATATTTGTTAAATATACTAACATGCCACTCTTATCCATATATATATCCACATATATATCCATATGTATATTCATATATATCCATATCTATATCTATCTATCTATCTATCTATATATCACAAATCTTTGATTTTAAAGTAGTGCTGCATTTTAAAAGAGTACTTATTTGTGGTACCTGATTTTTTAATATGCATGCACAAAGAGCAGACAATACTCTGGGAAGAATTATATTTTTCAGATTATAGAATGAATATTTGGTTAATATCATGTTAAATCACTTTGCATTCTGAGATACTGAGGAAATGAGAAGAAAAAAGAAACACTTTAGATATAGTTAAGACTGTTTAAATTGTCTGTTAATGGCTCATTCTAATTTTGTCACAACCAAAAATATCCTAGATTACCTTAGAGGAAGATAAGAGCTAGTTAAGCATTTAATGTTGAAAATAAAATAGGTTAGTCCTACACAATTAGTAAGATCTTGATGAAGATAACAAGCTATAGTTGCCACTGTAATTAGCTTTTAAAATACTCAAATGACACAAATATATTAAGACAGCTATCACAAAGGCCCAATATCATGTACTCTTCATTTTTGAATTTGATGATTAAGCTAAATGCAAATTTAACACTCCTTGTTTTTTTTCTTTTCATTACTAAACACAAACTCTATCATGCAATGTATTAAATATTAAATTATATTTTCATATTACATTACTAGCATCTGTGAATCAACATATATTGTGATAATTTTGAATATTTTTGTTCAAAGTAAAAATGCCAGTGGCAAAATTGACAAAATTTTGTTATTTAAGCCCAACACATTTTCAGTTAGGGATATTGTGGGACATGGTTGATTCTTTTTTTTCTTTATTCTACGAAGCCAATAGATTAAAGCTTTAAATGTGTTCTTCTCTCCATCATTATTATTTATTTGTGTTTTTATTTGTTTGTATCTTTGATTGTCTTTTTGTATCAGGGATTTAACCCAGGGGTGCTTACTACTGAACCATGTCCACATCCTCTTGTATTTATTTATTTTTTTTGTTTTGAGACAAGAGTCTTGCTGTTTTGCATAGGGTCTTGCTAAATTGCTGAGACTGTCTTTGAACTTGAGATCCTTCTGCCTCAGCCTCCCAAGCAGCTGGGATTACCTGGGGATGCCATTATGCCTAGCTTATTTGGATCTTTTTCTTTATATAAATAACTTCTGTTTTTTTAAACATCTCCCTGGCCTCAGCTTTAAATTTATTTTCATCTCCTCTCTAGAAGTTTAGTTTTAAATCTTCACCCTATTATTTGCTGTTGTGTACAGCAATCACTTCTTGCTTTAGCACTCTCATTTACAAAATAGGAACTACAATAGTTCCTGCCTTATGAGGATGCTTAGTGCTTGAAACTACGTGTGGCTTAGTATAATTGTTCAATAAATGTAAGCTATTATAATTATTGCTAATATTGTTTTAATTAAAAGCACAGTCATGTGTTTTTAAATCCTTTAGAAATGTCCCTTGATCTTCGAGTAATGTCAAAATCATATAATGTATAATATTTCCTTATTCTGGCTTCTGTATATAACTCCTGTCTTATCTCTTCAAAATTGTAAGCCTAATAATAAAGTATTATTCTATTTCTGAAAATCCTACATTTTGGGTGGGAGGGGGTTTCCTTGTTATCTGGTTTGGAAGACCTTCAAAAATTTTCTAAACTATTCTTTCACGCCTTATTCACCTCAAGTTATATTCTATCAGAATTTTCCTGAAACCACCCACCCAATTTTTTGAGTACTTTTAGATGTTGTGTTTTATGTATTCCTTTAATAATCTATATACAGATTATTTTTTTCTTACTAAATATTCTCCACTGTCCTTCCAAACCGTGTTCTCACCTGCAGCATGAACTGGGAGGCTACCCTCCTAACACTTCCCAGTTAGGTTCAATTATTCAAAACTGGAAAGTATGAGAAGGGGAAGAGAGTGAGGTAGGAGTGTTCATTCCCTTAACATTTGCCCTTCAGATGCACCTTCTCAAGGTGCATCTGCAGGGCAAATTCTCAATTTTTTTCAGATTCTGGTAAAGATTTACTTGCATATCATGCCTGTAGATATTAATCGTCCAATCAGATTTTATCCCTGGTCTACTGAACCATCACTTGTCATTCCTTATACTCTATGGTATTTGTAAATGATTCCTTTCTTCAACTTTTCTGAAATTTCCACTTTGACAATGCCATGTGTTTCTTGCTAAGAACTTCATAGTAATGTGAAGTACTATGTGTGTAACAGTAAGAACAGTTTGGTTATGTTGTGATAACAAACAAGCCTCAAAGTCTCAGGAACTTAAAATAAGCCCAAGTATTTTTTCTTCTCATGGTGGCTGCAGTCCAGTAACGAAGGAAGGCCCCAAGTGTCTATGCTTCCATAATATTCGAGCAAGGAAAAACAAAATGTGCAGATCACACATGAGCTCCTAGAAGCTTCAGAAGTGAAACATAGCTTTCTGCTGATTCTTCACCAGCCCACTCAGTATCCTAGAAATATGTCTTTCAAAAAAGTAAGAAAATGAATGAAAGGAAAATGAGGGGTACTGATGAAAACATTATGATTTCTTTACTTTACAGTACAAAAGCTTTCCAATCTCCAGGTAAAACAGGAAGGGCCTTTCTTTCTTCATCTCCAAGCCCCCATGATCAAGCGTGCTTAGAAAATCTCATAATTGCTTAGTGAATGAATAAATAGTTTTGCTCTATACAAATAAAATAGTAATTAATAAAATAAATTAAATCAAGCTATTTTAAACACAATTTACAATAAAGCTATTCTGCCATTGTCATAATATAAATGAGCCAAAATAGCTTCACTACCCTTTATGATTCAAAATAGATGACATTTTCCAAATATTGCAATATTCAGGAAAATAGGCTCTGAGTTTATATTTAAGAAATCTGGATTTAACAGTCAACCTCAAAATCAACCATAATGTAATTCCAAATGCATTTTTAAAATGATATATTTTTATTTAAAAAATACCTTTAGGCTGTTCCTGGTGGCACACACCTGTAGTCCCAGCAGCTCGGGAGAATGAGGCAGGAGGATCACGAGCTCAAAGCCAGCCTCAGCAAAAGCGAGGTGCTAAGCACCTCAGTGAAACCCTGTCTCTGAAGAAAATACAAAAAATAGGGCTGGAAATATGACTCAGTGGTCCAGTGGTCCGGAATTTAACCCCCAGTATCATCTGCCCCCCAAAAAATGTACCTTCAGATTTAAAATTGAGTATTTTAGTGTGGAATTACATACTTTCATGGAACCTAACAGGTAGCAATGCACTTGATATTTTTTGCATTTTGATAATCAAAATGATGACCCAGTATCACTTTCAAATTCATGCATCAGATGAGATATGGAAATATTAAATGAACCAGCATAATAATCAATCTTGATCTATACCAGATACTGAATTTGGCATGTTGTTGGTTAAGATAACACTTTTCTTCCTGTCATATTTTTTTCTCTGGCTGTGAACAGATATAGTTAATTCTGAAAATTTATTTTAAAAATACAGATCAGGCTGGGAAAAATCCTTTCAAAAATGCTGTGATGATGACAGTTTGTTTTTTCTTTATGTTGTTTTAGAGTGTAGCATACCTGGATACATGTATTAAAACATTGTCCATAGACTTGCTGTCTCATCAGGAAAGGCATTGGCTTCTTCTGATTGTTATGACATAACTTGCTCCTTTCAGGAGGAGAGCTGTTGTCTCATGTTATACCGAACACTACATATTCATTTAGAGATCATCATTGTTTCTGATTATAATCCATGATGGTGAAGAAATCTCACCTGAAATCATATGCAAGATTTTTCCACTAGGCTATTGTGACTGCAATGAGCTATCTGGACTCTGGTTTTATCAAATCCTATAATACTCTGCAGTTATCATTCTTAGAATTATCAGACCTATAAATTTTTATGTAAGCATACACTTAATAACTTTGAGAACACTTCAGTTTTAAGCATTCCACTTGTATTTACTAAGTAAAACATATTTTTAAGATAGATATTTTAGTTAATCCATATATCTTCTCAGTACAGTTTATGAAAAGGTTGAAATTTATATCAGTGTTCCTTTTCAATAAATATAATGAATTTACTTCCTTGGACACCAAAACAGAATTAAAAATAAATAAATAAATAAATAACCCATTCTTTTAAGAAAGAGAAACAAGGAAATTCAAAAACAGGAATTTAAAAATAAATGCTTCTTAGGCATTCTAGAAACTAACAAAAATTAACCAAATTCTGTTGCCACCACTTCTCATATTGAGTAAATCTATAAAACAATACTAATTGTTTATAAAGGCAAATTGATCATATTATAAGAGCATCATAAAAGTTTTTCAAAACTATTAAATGTGCTTCCCTAAAGAAAGCAAAATATCATTGTCAACCATTTTTGTATGGATTTTACATTTGTTATGAATGTTTAGAGCAAGAAGAGCTCCTTGATTTCTCAAGATCAGAGAGGCTGCTGGTGTAATACCTTCTCTGTTTCCTTACTGTGCATAATCAGCCTGGCAATGAGAACAATTCAGATTGTACTTTCACATAGCATTTTTTTTTTTTTTTTTTGCCAATAGGTGGGGGTACCAGGGATTGAACTCATGGGCACTCAACCACTGAGCCACTTCCCCAGCCCTATTTTGTATTTTATTTATTTACTTTGTATTTTATTTATTCACTGAGTTATTTAGCACCTCACCTTTGCTGAGGCTGGCTTTAAACTCAGGATCCTCCTGTCTCAGCCTCCAGAGCCACTGGGATTACAGGTGTGCGCCACCACGCCCAGCTATTCACTTAGCACTTTATATAACAATAACTAGTTAGTCTAAACACCATAGTGATAGCATTTTTAGCTCTTTCTTTCTTCCATATGTTTCTATCTCCTCTCTGCCATGTGGCTCTGACCTCAGTGCTTTTTTTTTTTTTTGCACATTTCTCACTCTTCTGTAACTCCATACTGATGAAAACAAATCTCCATTTCTAAATCTAATTCTATACCTAAATACAAAATGCACACACAATACTTCATACCTGTTTCCTTTGACAATTAAGGGTTACCTCAAAAACATACCCACCTTCATACTTTGAAAGATCCTTTTTTTGTAAAATAAAATAGAGATGTATAAAACCATGGGAAACAAATGCATGAATGGATATGGATATTGCTATAAGGGAACCCTTGTAATGACCACCTAGATCAAGATAGAACTTTGTTATTAAATAACTCAAGTATATATCTCAAATATCTCTATAAACACTGTTATTTAATCTTAATGTCCTCAACTTCTGCAAATAACCACTATTCAGATTTATATAGTAACTACTTGCTGATGACTTTTAAATTATTTTATCACACCTATGTGCATGAACATACATTGTGGGTTTGTGTAAATTTAGTGAAGATGTTACAATCTTTTTTTTAATGTTGTCTTCCCAGTATGGTTTGCATTTGGTCACAAAAGGCATTTTGCCCAAGATTTACAAGCTGAAAGTAAGGACAAGCCAATATTTTACTGTTGCACTCAGTGAAATAAACAAGGCTCTTTAGAAAAACCAAAAGGTTGGGTTGTTGGTTTCTTCTTGATGGGAGCTTGTTTCTAGGACTTTTCAGTTGGAAAGAGAGATGATAGAAAAATAATTGATGAAACTGATTATATTGGTATTTCTCATTCAAATTCAGGACACTAGAGTATTTATTTAATCTTCTTTATATTACATCTATATCAGTTTTTTCTTTCTATACCAAGTGTTGGTTTTCAGATTGCAGGGAACAGTATCATTATAGCTCTTAATTCCTCATTTTCTGATTCATACTTTACACAGACAAGCACAGCAAAAGAAGACTCTTGCTATCAACACTAATTATTACTGAGAGCAAAAAAACTGTTTGCCGGTGCTGTCTTCACTCCCCATTTGTTTGATGCACTCTGTGTATGTCGTTATGGCAACATGGCCATTTCACAACATATTCTTTTTCTCTAATTTCTCATTTAGTTGAGTTCTATAAGCAAGCATGTATTTATTACTCACTGTTAGTCCATATGTTGAAATCTTTTTATTTTGGTTGGCGTTTATTTTGTAGTAATTTTCTTTATTGATTTATATGTCAAGCCTTACAGCAGCACCACATCGTGTGGGTGAGGGAGCTTTGTAGTAATATTTGAAATCAGGCAATGTGAGTTCTCCAACCTTGTTCTGATTTTCAACATTGTTTGGAATCCTTTGCATTTCTCGGATGAAATTGACTATTTCTGCAGAAAACAAGTTGGAACAGGAGATTGGATATGGCATGTGTTGAGTCAAATCGCTTTTGGGAAGTGTTGGCCTGTTATCAATGTTACATTTCCAATTCACAAATGTAGGAACCTTTCCCATTTATTTTGGTATTCTTTTATTACTTTCAACAATGTTTGGTACTTTTAAGTATGCAAGTCTTGTGAGTATTGAGTGAAATTTATTCCTAAATCGTACGTTTTGATGTTTACAGATGGAATTGTTCTGTCTCCTTGCATCATTATTTATTGTTAATGTGTGGCAATACAACTTGTTTTGTTTATAGATACTGAATAGTACAACTATGCCCAACATGTTAATGAGTTCTAATTCCATTTTTGTGTATTCCTTTAGTTTTTCTATAAAGAACATAACCTCTTCTGAGAATATTTATCATTTCACTTCTTTTCAATCTGTATGCTTTTCATTTCTTTTTTCCTGCCACTAGCTAGCACTTCCCATAAAAATGTTAATTAGAAGTAACAAATGCAGACAGAAACTCTTGTTTCTTGATGCCCGTGAAGAGCTTTTACTTTTCAACATTGACTATGAGATTAGGTTTTTTAAAATTTTTTTCTAGATAATCCTTCTTAAGGATGAGGAAGTTCCTTTTCATTCCTTGTATGTTGAATGCTCTTATGACAGGGTGATGACATTTGGCATATTTTTTCATATCTAAGAAAATGATCATATGGCTTTTCTCCTCGGTTATAGAAATATTGTATATTACACTGACTGAATTTCACATCTGGAGCCAAACTTGCCCTAGTAAATCCCACTGACTAAAGTAGAATTTATATTTATATTCTTTTTATATATGGCTAGACTCAGTTTGCTAGTATGGTGTTGAATATGTACGTATCTATGTTTAAAAGAGATATTAGTCTGTACTTTTCTTTTGTGATCTTTGACTTTTTCAGGTATCAGGATACTATTGGTTTTACACAATTTGTTGGGAAGATTGTCTCACCTCCATTATTTGAACAGTTTTTAAGAGTTGGAGTTAAGTTATATTTGATAGACTTCACCAGGATAGCCATCTGATTTTTTTTATTACATATTAAATTATGTTACTTGTTTTAATTCTGTTCAGATTTTCTAGTTCTTCTGGGGTCAGTTTAGGTACTTTGTGTATTTCTAGAAACCTGTCAATATTTCTAAGTTTTCTAATCTGTTACCACATAATTATCTCAAGTATTCTCTTATAATTTTTAATATTTCTATAGTTAATAGCAATGTGTTCTCATTTATTCCAGATCTAGTTTACTTGAATATTTTATCTTATTTATTGGTCAAACTAGCCGAAACTTTCAATTTTGTTCACATTTTCAAATAGTTGTCCCATTTATTAATTTTCTTCATTGTTGTGATAGTCTCACTTATTAATGGTCTATTTTTATTATTATTTAATTTTTCTTTGTTTGAGTTGTTTGCTCTTTTTTTACCACTTCTCAAAGTGAAATGATGTTAATTTAATATCTTCACTCTTAATTATAAGTGTTTACAACTGTACATTTCACTCTCAACATGATTTTGCAGAATAGCTTTTATATTTTGTGTTTATTGCTTTCATATATCTTAAAGTATTTTATAATTTCCAATGTGATTTCTTCTTTGGTTTGTTTCTTAGCTAGGACTGTGTGGTTTATTTTTCATGTATTTCTGAATTTCCATGTTTTCTTCTCTTAATGATTTCTGATTTTATTCCATGTGGTTAGAGAACATCCTTTGAATAACTTTAATTCTTTTAATTTATTGAGGTTTGTATAGCCTAGCATTCAGTCTATTATAAAAAATGCTCTGTGTGTATTTGAGAACATATATACTCAGTTATTAAAGTACAAGAGAGGTTCATTTGTTCAGTTGATTTATGGTGACATTCCTTTTTCTTTTTTATAAAATCTATCTTTTGTCTCATTTTTATCAATTAACAAAATGGGGTATGGAGGTTTCAATTTATTACTCTTGAAATTTTCAAATTTGCTTCAAATTTATCAATTTATGCATCATGTATTTTGGGGCAAACTGTAATATTAGGTCCACATATTTGTTAATTGTAACAATTTTATATTTATAACTTTACAAATGATTATCACAAAATAAAATGTCTTTCTTTATCTAAATTAAATTATTTGTGTTAAAATGTATATTCCTATCTTAATATGGACATTCCAATAGCTTTTGGGCATAGTGTGCACATTTTCTCTGTTTATCTTTTACTTTCAATTTATTTGTACCTTAAAATCAAAAGTTGCATTTTGTACACAGTATAGAGATGGACTATTTTTAAAAATAATAATAAATGATAATTTAAAATGTCTGTGTTTTGAATCAAGTAATCAATTTTTATATTTAATGTAATTGCTGATAAGTTAGTTTATTTTTGTTGTTGTTGTTTTGTGCTGGGGAGTAAACCCATGGGTACTTCTTCCTTAAGTACACCCTTAGCCTTTTATATTTCATTTATTTATCTATCTATTTATTTATTTTTTAAGACACAATCTCTCTTAAGTTGCTGAGACTGACCTACAACTTGTAATTCTTCCCTCAGTTTACTAAATTTCTTGAATTACAGGAATGTGCCACAGGACTCAGTTAAAGTATTATTTTATTTATTTTTAATTAATTTATTCATTTTAAATAGGTATATATGACAGCAGAATGCATTTTGATTCATTGTACACAATCGCAACACAACTTTTCATTTCTCTGGTTGTACAAGATGTAGCATCACATCATATGTGTAGTCATACATATATCTAGGGTAATGATGTCCATCTCTTTCTACCATTTTTCCTGCCCCATACCCCCTCCCCACCGCTCCTTCCCCTTTGCCCAAAGTTCTTCCATTTTTCCCATGCTCTCCCCATTATGGATCAGCGTCCACTAAAGCTACCATTAAAAAAGTGTTTTCTTTGTATCTTCGGTTCTTTTTTTTTTTTTTAATTCTTCAACTAATATTGTTTCCTGTGTTAAGTGAGTGAGTAGGTTTTTTCTCACATATAATTTTAACATTTCCCATTGTTTTTCTTTTTCTTGAAGGCTTTGAAATTTTTCTTTTTCTTTTTTCTTTTCTTTTAGTGATTGCCTTGGGAATTGGAGGTGATACCAATAATATTGTTTGGATAAAGACCAACTTAGCTTCAATAGCTCACTAACACTGTGTTCTCCATTAATGTAACTTCATGGCTTACCTTTCCTTAGTGTTAATTTTTTGAGAGCCACAGAGGAGTCAGAATGGCCCCTGGCATTTTGCCAGAAGTAATGGTTGAGAGGCGAGCCATTAAGATGATGCTGGATTGATTCAATTGTATATTAGACCTTTACTGTCTGGTAATAGGATGGCTCTTGCTGCGTTGGGCGCCTGCTACTTTGGAGTTCCCATTGAGTTCTCAAGGGGTTCTGAGAGAGAGTGCCAGAGTGAGTGCATGCGCAGCCTGGGGGAGGGAGTTCTGGTTGGTGTGTGGTGTGTTCCTGGAGGAGCAGCGTGGGTGGTGTTCTGGAGAATTCCCAGGGAGTGTGTGTGGAGTGTGCTGGTGGAGTTCAGGAATAAAATTTGTTCCTGCTTGAGTGGCTCGTGATTTGTGCCCAGCCAGACTGCGACATTAATTGTATTGCCATAAAATTACATCTTTATGCATAAAACTAAGAGATTATCATTTTGTGCAAGTTGGCTTTTGCATGAAAGAGAAAAAAATTTAAACCAAATTTCATTGAGATTTTCTCAAATGTTTACCTGCATGTTTATTTTTACTGGTGATCTTTACTTTTTCTTTTGAGGAGACTCTCTTTAATATTTATTAATATTTAATATTTTCTGTAGGATATGTCTGCTGATAAATATTATCAGTTAATGCTTGTCTGAATTATTTTTTTCTTTACTTATAAATGTTATTTTGCTAGGTATAGAATTTGTTGTTAACCTCCTTATATTTATATGTTTCAATGCTTTAAATATGTCATTCTTGTGTCTCCTGGGTTTTATTCATTGTCATGCCAATTCATCTGAGAATAGGATTCTGAATGCTGTACTAATGGGTCACTATTTTGTCTTTGATTTTCATTAGTTTAACTTTGATATGTCTATGTGTGGAATTATTTTAGTTTATATTACTTTGAGTTTATTGAATTTTTTGAATATGTTTATTAATATTTTTCACTAGATGTGTAAACTTTTCAGAAATTATTACTTCAAATAGTCTTTCCTCTCTCTTTCTCATTTCCTTCTGAGTCTTTTATTCTATACAAAATGGTAGAATTCATGGTTTCCACAAATCTCCGGAGGCTCTGCTTTCATTGTTCAAATCTTTTTTTGTTCTATTATTTTTTTTACATTAGATAACTCAATTGTCTGTATTCAAATCCATTGATCTTTTCATTTTCTGGAGATTCACTACTACAGAACCTCTCTAGAGAATATCTTATTTCATTTATACTTCATTACAACTTTGGAGTTTCAATTTGGTTCACTCCTTTTTTTAAAATTTTGCTTTTTATTGGGTGTCTCAATCTCATATGACATCATTCTCATACTTCCAGTTAGTTTTCTAAACATGGCTTCCTTCATTTTTTTTTTTTTTTGGACATATTTGCAATGGCTTTTGTCTACATCTTTATCCAGTAAACCCACATGTGGTATTCCTAGGGAATGGTTTCTCCTGACTTCCTTTTTCCTATGTGTGATCATACTTCCCTTATTCTCTCAATAGTATATTCAAAAGTCTTACAAAAATTTAAGGGAACTAATATTTTAAATTTTATTATTGTTTATTTTGGAAATCAGTCCCTTTTTTTACTTAAGATGGTAGTTTTACCTATTAGTTGTTGCTACTTATGTGTTGGTTTGTCTAGCAAATTTCTTGGAATAACTTTGCATTATCTGTGTTATTTGTCCTGTGAGGGTGATTATTAAAATAATTACTTTAAAATTTTGAACCAATATTTCTCTCACTAGTGCCAACAGGCTCATTATTTTGGCAGACAGAGCACAGTGTGCCTTAGTCTTCAATTTCAGTTTTATGGAGTTTCAATTTTAGCCAGTATGGAGAGATTGGGTTTTTTTAGTGTCCACTTTGGGCATATATACAGTTCTGAACATGTGTTTACTTTTCTAAGTTCGCCTGTATATGCTGAAGCTATTAAAATCCCCCTATCAATATCTCATTCCTGTTTTTCCCTTTATTTTATTTATTTATTTATTTTTGCCAGCCTCTTGTTAGCCCTACTTGTATTACTGCCTTAGACAGCTGAAATGTTAAAAATTTGCCACTAATCATTTTTGACAAATTCCCTGTGGGTAGTGCTGTTTGCACAGAGTAAGCTTGCCAAATAGAGACAAGACCTGGGGATGGAGCTTGCCAGAGTTGTTGACACATGTTAAGTAGGACCAGCTCTCTGGGGAAGCTTTTGGTTAGCTCCAAACTTATTTTCCTCTTTACTCCACACTTTTTTTTTTTTTTTTGGACAGCTATTCTAGCTGGGAGGCTGTTAGTTTTTAAGACTACTATGGAGCTGTAGAGAGTGATAGGAATTAAAAAGTTCAAAATTCAGATATAGAGCACTACTTAGGTGGTCAAATATTTTAGTTACTTTCCAGATCTTTAGAAATATGATTTTTGACATTTTTGACAATTTTGATATGTTCTTATTGCTCTTAGATAAAAGTAGGTTTGCAGAGATTGTAACTCTGTTGTTCCCAAAGTTAGCATCCTGAATTTCTTGTCAAAGAACCTTTAATTTCTGTATCTTATAATTCTTTGTCGACCTTAAATATGATTGCCATTTATTTTGTAAAATATGAAAGTGATGATGATAAAATACAGAGTAAGAAGAGAATAGAAGCATGATCTATTCCTCTTGAAATATTTCAGCTGGTGGGTGCAGGAAAATTAGACATACAAAGCAAGATAAAGGTAAGATTAGTGAGTAGACAGAAAAAAGAGATTATGTCATCGCAGAGATCACAGGAAAGTCATTTTTAATATAAAAATGTCAATTTTTTAAAGCCACTGAAAGATCAAGTAAGATAAGCTCTGAAGTGACCACACACTTTTCAACATGTAGTCATTGAACACAGTGAGAGCAATTCTGGTTCTGTGATGGTGACAGATGCCATACCCATGGGTTAGTGTCATTGAATGTGAATATTTATTGGTCCACTTTCTGTGCTAATAACACAATACCACAATATATTTCAAAATAAGAAGTTTATTTGGGGTCATGATTCTTCTTGACATCCAAGGTTGAGGGACTCTTTCTTATGATAGCTGCTTTGCTGGCTTGTCCTGAGGCAGTGCAAAGGTCACCTTGAAGGAGGTGGTGTGGACATTTAAGTGTTGGCTTCTTGTCTCTCTCAGGTTTTTTGTAAAGTCACATCCACCCTTTTCTCAATCACCTCCCAAAAGTCCCACCTAGAAACAGCACAGCTAGATTATATTCCCATCCTCTTAATTTCTCACAATAATGTTTAGACTCTAGCAGGAGTTTTGGAAGGGATGAGTCATGAACAGTCATGAAAATTAATGGAGAACACAGCCAAGTATTTTATAAAAATCCAACAATGAGAGATAGAAAAGTGCCTGAGGCACTTTGGTCAATTATCTATACCTTTTAAAAATATTTTTTTAAAAAGTAACCTTCCTGGGTATAGAGACTGATGCCTGTAATCCCAGCAATTTGGGAGGTTAAGGCAGGAGGATCAAAATTCAAGGCCAGCCTGGGTAATTTAATAAAGACCCTGTCTCAGTATAAAAGGCTGGGGTGTAATTCAATGGGTTACACATCTCTGGGTTCAATTCCCAGTAAAACACACACACACACACACACACACACACACACACACACACACACGTAGCCTTAACATCAAGGCCAGATCTCCTGACAATGTTCTTTTACTTTATTTTTCATCAGCACTTAATACCCACACACCACACTCTATTGTATTTCAATTATTATAGTGGATACCTGGATGCACATCTTTTTGTTTTCTTTTATAAACTTTTCTGAATATATAGTGTTTCACCTTTAACTATTATACTATGGATTATGTATCAGACACATAATAAAATTCTTCAGGACTTTCTGATAACAAATTGACTCAGCCAGTCTTTTATTTAACGTGTGTTCACTTGTATAGTTACAAGTGAGGCTTAACACTATTTTTTTCTATGGTTAATTGTTTTTCTGTTCAATAAGCTCATGCCTAGACACACCTACCTACCTTTAGGCAATTTGATTTTCCTGGAAAGAAAGAGGCAAGTGCTCAAAAATTGTTGAGTTTAAATTAATATTACTTGAAAATCTAAATGTCTGAATTCTATACAGAAGAGATAAAGTTTCAGATGCTCTTTCTTCCTGACTCTCCAGAAACCTTATGTAAATGTTATATACTAGGGAATAAAAAATTATCTTTGTTACTGTCTAGCTGCCTAAGTTCCCTTAAGTTATTTTATACATTTTTAGTTCGGTTTCTATGAATTTAACATGGAAATTATAATTTTCTAAAGTGCTCTTCATAGATCGAAGACTACACAAATTTTATCTATTTCATTATTGTCATTATAATAAAATCCTTACTACCACTATCATAAACCCTTATCATTGAAAAATATTTATGCTCTAATATTAACTTATTTCAAATTGCTACTATTTTTTTCATGAGTATTGACTCAACCTTACCCCGACAAATCATCAAGAACTCTTGTGTGTGTTTATGAATCAAACCACAGAATATAAGTGAAAGCTGAAGTTCTGGAGTCAAACTTTATATTTGTAATTCTTAGGTTACCATTTAATAATTTTGTCACACTGATGAAGCTATGTATTCCTCTGCTTCATTCATTAACAATCTAGAATATGGAAATAGCTTTATTATATATACGTTAGAATACATCAGGATTAAATAGATGAGTACATGTAAAGGACTTACAATAATGTCAATAATTAGTCTATGATCCCTTGGAAGACAGAAAAGTAAATGCTTCACATGAGAAATTAACCAGTTTTAAAACAATGACTTTTTCCCTTATTTTGGTCTTAACCAAGAAGATAGAACTTGGTAAAAACATGACCATTTGAATAAAATCCTATAAACATGGCCCACAGTAGTAAATGCTTAAAAATATAACCCTTAAGCCACAATAGTAAAATATGCTATAATTTCAGAATTATTTTATTCATAATAATCCTTTTTAATAATAACTGTTGAATTACTTATTGAGAATAGCGGTACCATTTTCCTATACTTACTTTATCTCAAATTTTTAAAACTTTATTGATATATAATTTATGCATCATATAATTTATTAATTTAAAATGTTCAATTCAAAGATCTTCAATACAAGTAAACAGTTTCGAACATTTTCATCACCTGTGAAGGAAACTCTGAGCCTCCTAGCTACCACTACTCTTTCTCTGGCAGTCTCCATCCATCTCTCGATGAACATTGGTCTGTCACTGTAGCTGAACATAAATTTATTTGAAATAGCAGAGAGGTAAATAAAATTTTTTTATAAATATATAACAGTAATTTGAAAAAAGAAAAATCTACAATTTATTCTTGGTCCATTTTAAAAAAAATCATAGACCTTCTCTTAATTAAAGTAACATAAAAAGTTCAGAAACTTTTGGACTAGGAATCAGGTACATCCAAATAAATGTGGGACAGGATACAACATGACCACATTAAAGAAATAAACCACTTTTAGCATTGGGTATGATTTACCTTGCTACATTATTTTAATATAAAATTGGTAATACTTCATCTTCCAGTGAAGAATATTAAGAGAATGATTGAAATTAGAAAAATAAAAACAAGTAGAAGTATCTTAAAACTCTTTCATAGAAACAACTCATATTCAAAATCATTTGAGTATTATGGTCTAGCTTGCTTCATCTTCAGTTTTTTTTTTTTTTCTCCCTATGGTGATGGGGATCAAACCCAAGGGCCTTGTGCATGCGAGGCAAGCACTGTACAAACTGAACTTTATCCCTAGCCCCAGCTTCAGTCTTAGATAGAGCCTATATGTGATAAGATGGCTTTAGTTAATTTCATAAAATTTCCTCCTGTGATTGGTAAATCAGTTTTTCTCTGAAGATTTGAGGACTTTCAGTATTTTACATTTGTATATTTCACTATTACTTGAATGACCTAGTTTTATTTTGTTAAAGCATTTAATTGCATTTACACACAACTATTAACACATATATACATTTATTTTATATTTACAAGCCTGTAATAATTCACTAATAGATATATTCATGTAAACATCTGAGTATAATATATGTGTCAATTCACTATTCATATAAAAATCTGTATTTTTTATACAACACCACTTACTAGGTTATGAGAGTTTCTGTCTGATGCCCAGAACCTAAAAGAATAAATCACAAAAGAATAATTATTAGATATTCTACTGATTAGTACAATATACTAAAAGATAAATGCCATGAATATATAAAAATGTTAAAAATATGTAGTTCTGGTTTAGTAGTCTCTTGGTGTTTTGAAAGAATTTGTAATTGATTTTAAAAAGATGAAAAATTAATAAATAATTAGATAAACTTTAATCTTTAAGGACACTAAGTGCTGAATTTACTAAAGATAAAGGTAGTCAATCTACTAAGTTCAAAGCAATGCTACACTTCTGCATCTAATACAAATATACTGTTAACTAACTCATTTTTTGTAAATGCACTTCTATTTTAGAATAAAAGTTCAAAAAGTAATATTAATAATTGAAATGTATTGTTTTAAAATGTAAGTCTATGTATACATAAAATTATGTATACATAAAACTGTTCATAGTGAAATTCCATGACAAAGTTGACACTGAAAAAATTGATGGCTATAAAATATAGTTCATCAGCCTCAGCAAAAACAACATGGTAAGCAATTCAATGAGACCCTGTCTGTAAATAAAATGCAAAATAGGCCTGGAGATGTGGCTCAGTAGTTGAGTGTCCCTGAGTTCAATCTCCAGTACCAATAAAGAAACTAATTAATTAAATTAAAAAATATATAGTTCAGCAATGAATGAAAACTGATAAGTGACCTCAAACAATCTTTTGATTTTTAAATATTCTTGGTTTATACTTCTGAAAAATGAGAACTCTACATACCTTGATTCTAGTAACTTACTTTGACTTATAAAGTCTTATAAATAACATTCATTTACATTCTTTCATTTGATCCTGACTACAATTCACTGAGCAATACCTATTGTTTCTATTTTGTAGATAGGAAAATTGAGTCCATAATCCAACTTGTTTGCTCCTGTTTATATGGTAACAAATAATAATAACTGGTAAAGAGCAAGGTGTGTTGATGCCTGAATAAATTCCTTGAATTCATATTTAAGTCACCTTTGACCATTATTAAGAACTATGATGTATAGATGATTTCTTTTGGAGGAAATGGAAAGACTTGAAACATACATTTATAATCCAGTTGAGAGGACTTTCACTGTGCTGCTGTTGAAGATTTTTCTATGATATTATTTGGAAACAATTTTTGCTCTAAGTGCTAATATGTGGAAAACCCACTATACTTGGAGTCATATCCATTAAATAGTCACATTTTGATTTGTGCACTCCTTCAATCACTTTGTGTCTCAATCCTTGTTGATATAAGTTAAGGTGTTTTGTAATTATTGTACTCATGTTTTGATTTTGTTCAACTTATGGTAAGGAATCATCCTCTATTTTGTAAGCTAAAATGTGTTTTTAAAAAACCTGTTAGTACATTGAGGGAACACACATCACATATCTATGACATGCTGGAAAGGTCACTTAGGGTGAAACCAGAAGTCCAATATCCAGTCCTTTGAGCCAGTTTTAGGCCTTTAGGTTTCTAATTTCTTTATTCTGTAAATGGGGTCCTTTTACCTCTAAAAGGTAAATTCTAGAGTTCTGTGATGTTTTGGAAATAACTAGAATAATTATAAGAAATACGTGAAGATCTTTTTCAAATACTCATTCTTTAACTTACAGGAGTCTCTGTATACCTATATTAATTTGCCTATGATTTGTGTAGTAATTGCTGCTTAGTTTATCATAATTTTTCATGCCTTTAAGATATTTATTTTTTATTCCCTGAACTGAAGGCAAGGGGTAAGGGAAAAAAGTACAAAGAAATTAAAGACAGATGAAGTTGCATTATAAGCAGAATATATATTATGTAGAAAATATCCTTAATAAAGCATCATTATCTTTTTCAGAAATTATATTGTTATAACTACAACACAGAGGAACAGTTATTAGATATTCTAGTTAAATAATGAGCATAATTTTATTTTTTTAATTCATTATTTGTATTATTTGCTTTTTCACATAATTAACATTTCTATGAGTTCAAGAGGATCATCCACTATTTCTTTTATTCTCTCTTATTTTAATAAGCCAAATATATATTTTAACCTCCAAAGATAATTAGAAAACTAGTCAAGTGAATATGGACAACATTTTGCCTACCTGAATTTATTTTAAGCTTCCCCAATTCTAGCTTAAATGTGTATTTTATCATTTTCATAGTATTTCATACAATTCTATATATCCTTAATTTATGTGTAAAATGCTTGATTATTTTCTTCTGACATTTTGTCATAGTATTTAAAGGTCACTCAGAAGAACACCATTAAATCAGTTATCTTCAAAATGACATAACTCTGAGGTTATTAAAAGAATGCCTCATTAATGTCACTTCATAATAAAGTCCATTCTACAGGCTGACTTTTTTCCCATAGGATTATTCTTCATTCATGGTTTTGAAAATAATATTTGCTTTGGTAAAAGTAGCATAGTACCAGCATTTTCACAAACTTCATCAAAGATTAGGATCGTTTGTATTTTGTGTAATGGTAGCACTCAGTCATGAACTTCTTTGGAATCACACTGGAGTGCTGCAATACTCCGTATACATACTACATAATTATACATCTGAATCTAAATTTGAAATAGAAATTTCCAGTGACTTTACAGCTTAGAGTTCTGTGAAGAAAGCAGAATGTGGTCATTTGAAGTTCAAGAGGACTTTATCAACTAGATAAAAAGGGCAACATTTGCCCTCAGTTAGTGACTTGTACCTCTTTTATCTTCCCTAATGAGAAGAGATGGTTAAGAATGTAAAGTCTTTACTTTAATTATGCAGACTGGCTTTGAGTCTACTCTATGCTGAATACACTACATGTATAACTCAAGTCAGGCTGACTGTATCAGTCTTAGCCTGCCTTTCCTCATCTGTAAACGGGAACACTGTATTTAATTAGTTGAGAGAGAGAACTTGCAAAACAAATGGAAATTTCTTCACACAGTGTCTATAACAAAAAGGATGCTAACAAGATTTGTTATGATTAATATAAAAGTATGAGGATGCTCTTTTATTGAAGTGTTTAAACTACATTTTCACATACATTTTCTTTATTCAACTTGTCATGTTCTGTTATTTGAAGAATGTACTCTTTTCAAAATTCTCAAGACTTTAAGGAAGGTAGGAACCTAGTAACTGAGTAATAGGATAAAAATGTGGGCAAGTTCAAACTCTATCTTTAGTCTACCTCAAGTTCAATTTCTATCTTCTTCAGTCTATTTCAGAAATCCTTGACTGATTGGCCATGCAGCATATGTTTAGCTCAAGGAAGTCCATTATTTTGGACAGTTCTGTTAATAAGTTCTCACTCAGGCTGAGCCTTTGGAGCAACACATGGCAGTCTCTTAAATCATCAAGGAACATTCTACACCTTCACCTCCTTCGATGATACAAGCTTCTCTCTAAATATACATTCTTCAAGTATATATTATCTTTTTTTAAAAATAACATATTTTAAAGAACTCACACAAATAAGATTTTTTTAAAAAGATGTTAATTTCCATTTATTGAACCAAACCTGTATCCCTGGGATGAACTCCACTTGATCATGGTACACTATTTTTAAAATGTTTTTGAATGCAATTTGTCAGAATTTTATTGAGGATTTTTACATCTATGTCCATCAGGGATATTTTTCTGAAGTTTTATGTCCTTGATGAGTTTTTGTCTGGTTTTGGTATCAGGGTGATATTAGCTTCATAGAATCAGTTTGGAATGGTGCCATCCTTTTCTATTTCATGGAATACTTTGAGGAGTATTGGTATTAATTCTTCTTTGAACGTCTTGTGGAACTCAGCTATAAGTACATCTGGTCCTGGGCTTTTCTTGGTTAGTAGGATTTTGATGGCATTTTCTATTTCATTACTTGAAATTGATCTGTTTAAATCATATATAACCTCCTCATTCAGTTTGGGTAGGTTATATGTCTCTGGAAATTTGTTGATGTCTTCGACATTTTCTATTTTACTGGAGTATAAATTGTCAAAATAGTTTCTAATTATCTTCTGTATTTCAGACATGTCTGTTGTGATAGTTCCTTCTTCATTTAGTATTTTAGTAATTTGAGTTTTCTCTTTTTCTCTTTGTTAGCATAACTAGGTGTTTATGTTTTTATTTATTTTTTCAAAGAACCAACTTTTGATTTGTCAAGTTTTTCAATTATTTATTTTGGTTCAATTTCATTGATTTCATCTCTGATTTAAATTATTTACAGTCTTCTGCTTTTGGTGTTGATTTGTTTTATTTTTCTAGAACTTTGAGATGTAGTCATAGGTCATTTATTTCTTGACTTTTTGTTCTTTTAATGAATGTGCTCAATGCAATAAACTTTCCTCTTAGTACTGCCTTCATAGGGTGCCAAGATTTTGATATGTCTTATCAGTGTTCTTATTTACCTCTAAGTATTTTTTAATTTCATTATTGATTTTTCTACTGTCCATTCATCATTCAATAATGTATTATTTATTCTCCATTTGTTAAAGTAGCTGTATTTTTTATTTTATTGTTGATTTCTAATTTCATTTCATTATGAACTGATAGAATGCAGGATATTATCTCTGGTTTTTTGTATTTGCTAAGATTTTCTTTGTGGAATAATGCAATTCATCATATTAATAGACTTAAACAAGAATCAGATGATCATATAAATTGATGCAAAAAATTGACAAAATATAGAATAATTTCATGTTCAAAACACTAGAAAACCTAAAGACAGTAGGAACATACCTCAACATCCAGAAAACTATATATGCTAAACCCAAGGCCAGCATCATTCTAAATGGGAAAAAAAATTGAAAGTATTCCCTCTATAAATTGGAACAAGACAAGAATGTCCTCTTCCACCACTTCTAATCAACATCATCCTTGAAATTCTAGCCAGGGCAATTAGAAGAAAGAAATTAAAGGGATACAAATAGGTGAAGAACTCAAACTAATACTATTTGCTGATGACATGATTCTATATTTAGAAGATCCAAGAAATTCCATCAGAAAACTTCTAGAACTAATACATAAATTCACTAAAGTAGCAGGTTATAAAATTAGCACCCATAAATCAAATGCAATTCTACATATCATCAATGAATCCAGTTAAAGAGAAATTAGGATAACTACCCCATTCACAATAGCTTCAAAAATTATAATAAAAATAAGAATACCTGGGAATCAATCTAACAAAAGAGGTGAAAGACCCCCTACAATTAAAACTACAGAACACTAAAGAAAGAAATTGAAGAAAACCTCAGAAGATCTCCCATGCTCCTGGATAGGTAGAATTAAGACTGTCATATTAATGGCCACACTACCAAAAACACTTTACAGATTTAATGTAATTTGTACAAAATCCCAATGACATTCTTCATAGAAATAGAAAAGCCAATCATGAAATTTATTTGGAAAAATAAGAGACCAAGAACAGTCAAAACAATCCTTAATAAGAAAAGTGAAGAAGGAGGTATCACAATACCAGACTTTAAACTATACTACAGAGCAATAGTAACAAAAACAGCATGATATTGGCACCAAAACAAACTGGTAGATCAATGTACAGAATATATGATACAGAGACTAACCCACAAAACTACAATTATCTTATTAGACAATTATCTTATCAATTATCTTATATTAGACAAAAGTGCCAAAGACATGCATTGGAGAAAAGATAGCCTATTTAACAAATGGTGCTGGCCTAACTAGAAGTAGTGAAATGAAATTAAACCTCTATCTCTCACCCTGCACAAAAATAAACTCAAAGTGATCAAAGACTTAGGCACTAGAACAGAGACCCTGTGTCTAATAGAAGAAAAAGTAGGCCTAAATCTTCACCATGTTGGCCTATTATCTCACTTCCTTAACAAGATCCCTAAAGCTCAAGAAGTAAAATCAAGAACCAATAAATGGGATGGATTCAAATTAAAAAGCTTCTTCTCAGCAAAGGAAACAATCAATAATGTAAAGAGAGAGCCTACAGGTTGGGAGAAAATCTTTACCACATGCACCTCTGATAAAACATTAATCTCTAGGATATATAAAGAACTGAAAAACCTAATACCAAAAAACAAACAACTCAATAAAATGGGCTTAGAAACTGAACAGATACTTCACAGAAGAAAAAATACAGTCTATCAATAAATAAATGAAAAAAGTGTCCAACTCTCTAGCAATTAGAAAAATGCAAATCAAAAATACACTAAGATTTCATCTCACTCCAATCAGAATGGCAATTATCAAGAATACAGGCAACGATAAATGTTGGCGAGGATATGGGGAAAAAGGTACATTCAAACATTACTGGTGGGATTGCAAATTTGTACAACCACTTTGGAAAGCTGTATGGAGATTCCTCAGAAAACTTGGAATAGAACCACCATTTGATGGAGATAGCCCATTCTTCAGTTAATACCCAAAGGACTTAAAATCAGAAAACTACAGAGATGCAGTCACATCAGTGTTTATTTCAGCTCAATTCAAAATAGCTAAACTAGGGAATCAACCTAAGTGTACTTCAATAGATGAGTAGATAAAAAAAAATGTGTTATACATAGTCAGTTGAATATTACTCAGCTTTAATGAAGAATGAAATATGGCATTTGCAGATAAAGCAAAATAAGCCAATCCCAAAAAACCCATGGCCAAATATTTTCTCTAATAAGCAGATGATAATTTACAATGGGGGGGGGCACTAGAGAAAAACAGAGTTACCTTAGATTAGGTAGAAGGAAGTGAAAGGAGAGAAGGGGAGGGGATGTGGGGATAGAAAGGATAGTAGCACAAAAGAGACATTATTACTTTATGTGTATAGATGACTGCATGACCCTTGTGATACTACAATATGTACTCTCAGAAAAATGAGATATTAAATCCCATCTATGTATGACATATCAAAGTGCATAACTGCATTCTACTGTCAGATATAACTAATTAAAACAAATAAAAATTTAAAAAAAATAATGTTAGTTTGCCAACAGCATTGTTATCATGACATGCAATAAAATCCAATATTCAGAGAAGGGCAAGCTGCCTTGTTTTCCATGTAGTCCATGACCAGAGTCTCTGGCATCATCTGTGTGATTCTTAGAACACATAAATTCAAGTGTTGACCCTGGCTTGCTGAGTCAGCAGCATTGTTCTACAATTTGATTTTAACCCTTTACCTTAGCAGGCACACTGTAACAACCACACTGTTTGATATTGCATTTAGTCATTTAGAAATGGAATCTAAACACTTCCTCACACTGAAGGATTTAACATAAAATCTCCAATCTTTTTTTCTCATAAATTATTCTTAGTTAAGTTACTTAAATGTCAGAGCTATAGATACTATTCTGAACACTCTTTTATGTCACTGTATCTTCTAAATATGATTGACTATCTATTATAAAATATTGTTCTAATTATGTTACTCATTTTTGTGAATCAAAATATATCTAATTTACTATGGCAATAAAGTTGAAAAGAAAGTATATTAGGATTAAATCATATCAAAACTAACTCTCAGTAGGCGTCAGGCATTTACTTACCACAGCTAATGCATAATATAAATAAATGATAGGACACTATTTTGGTTGAAAAAGCATATATGTTTTCCTTATTCTTTACATAGTGCTTTGATCCAAAATAGAAAAATGGTCAAATAAATGAAATCTAGGAAAATGAGTTCTTAATGAAATGATAATTATTACAATTTTATCTTAATGATTTGAATAGGATGCCACTTTCTTTTTTTGTATAAAAGCACTGATATTATACTTATGACCATTCTTAAATATACTCGAGAGAACCCACTAACTCTGATTTTATTCTAATCTGACTTCAAACGTGATACAAGAAGCACAAGCAAGCCCTAGTAGAACAATTGAATGAAAAAATGGCTACTCTCAATATCAATGCTACCTACATTCCTAGGGATGAACATAATTTTACCTAGAACACAAAGCCTGGATTACTTCCAGATATAAATTTCCATTATGCCAAAAACATTTTATGCCATATAATTGAATACTTATGAAAAATCAGAATGTTTATATTAAATTAAATTAAATCATATTAGAAACTAATCAAGTTTTTGTTAGCTTTTCAAAATACATTTTGGATGACTGAACTATTTATTTAATAAGTAAAAATGACTGTAATGACAGTGAAAAGTGTTCAAATATATTCCCTTAACAGCACTAAATGTGAAAACCCAGTTGAATTCTTTTTTCACCATTTTACAAAAGCCTTAACTTCTGAGTAACAAGATTTGTGAAGAAATCACAAATATCTCCCTGAGACATATATGGGTCAGAAAACACTATACCTATCATTAGGTAATAGCACCTGCTTTCTAACAATACTGTTTTGGAGATTAATGATAAAAAAAAATCAGTTTGGAAAGTGTTAAGAAGAGTAAAGTTAAAATAAGGTTTGCTGTAGATTTATTTTGATATTGAAAAATCAGTGAAAATGGTGAAATATTTGTCAGGAAGCAATGAATATTTTAAAATGTACACCTAAGTCTACTGGTTGTTGGATACAACTGTTGCAAGCCATCCATGGGCTGTGTGTGTGAGCTATGTGCATTTGAGTGTTTGAGGGGACTGGTCTGGCATTGCACATTGATTGGGTTGTGCAACACAAATGTGCCTTTTCCTCTTACTCTGCCTGTGATCCCACACAGCACCCGAGATGGGTGTGACTTACCAAGATGTGAATCAATCTTGAACACTTCTCACTGTCATTACAGTCATTTTTACTTATTAACTGAATAGTTCAGTGATCCAAGACATCACCAAGCAAGACTCCACCCTTCAAAATCCTACCCCTTGCCTTATTTGGGTGGAATATTCTATCAAATGTCTTCTCCCCAATAAATAAGGGGGTTTCGGGTGGGCTTGGTCTCTTGCTCTTTCCAGTGCTGTCCAGCATGGAGCTGACCCTTGGGGTCACAGAGCTGTCCTTCCCTTGTTGTTAAAAACTCATGTTTGTGTGCTGAGTGGCTTCTTCACCGTTTTCTTAGATATTGATACAGCCAGCTCCTTTGAACACAGCTCATCTCACCAGCCAGGCCAGCTGGTGACACACAACAGCATTTTGTGTTATGCTGAGCAATAATGAAATGAAAGAAAAAATGTAATGCAGCAGAATAATGAAAACAAACAAACAAATTGTAGGAATTTGCTCAGAATTATCTTATCTAGCTATATGTACATGGAAATGGATTTTAAGCTTAACATCTACAAATGTCTAAAAAAGTTGTAGATGCTCATGTTCAAAATATTCTGAAGTAAATTTATCCACTTAAGTGATATCATCTTATATAATTAAAAGACGAATAAATATCTGTAAGACATTTTACATATTGAGATTAAGGATATCAACATTTTTTATATCACAGCATTTAAAAATGTGTTTCTGGGGGTCATTATACAGAGAGTCACTGAGTTTTCATCAGATTGTAATTGATATGTATTCATTGGTTTGATAGCTCATCAAATACCACTGTTATAGAACTAAATTAGTCAAGACTAATAATTAATGAATACATAGTCTTCAATCCAGCTACTTGGCTTGCACTTATTCTTTAAGGTAGTGTCTGATCCTATTTCTCTCTCAGTTTACGTCTTTTCATTTCAGACACATCTAGTATATCCAAGCTCTTCAATATGAAACCATCATTTATTTAGAGTCCATTTTCATCATCAGTTCCAGAATTTCTAAATGCTATTCATAAAGCAGTGTGATAGTCTAAAGTGCTATTTTTTTCATTAAAGTAAATGAATTTATCCTGTCTTTGCAACTTAAGAGCAATTCAAGGAAAATAAAATACACAGCATGAATTAAACAACAACAACAATGACAAAACAAAGGAGAACACTCAAAAACAGGATGTTTAAAGAAGCCTATGTCCATAAAAAGAAAGTATTTGGGTTGAACCTCTAGGACTGTGGGTACTTCAGAAAGTAAAGTACTTTAAGTCAAACAGAGAAATAAGAAATAGGATATGTCAATAGGAAATAGGGCTTTCTTCTGCTTTTATTTAAAAAAATGCATTTTGTTTTAAGGAATTAATTGTGCTTAATTTGTGTGGGGAAAAAATGAGAACAAATATGGCATTTGTACCATCCCCAAAATCTAAGCTTAAATACTACTCAGTATTTTTCAAGTCTCTGAGATAGGAGACCAGAAGCTAAGAGTTTAACAACTCTCTTCTAGGAGCCTCTACATCTGTGAGGATGCAAGGGTGGGGACAGCTTGAGGATGATGTGAGATGTTTTAAAGGTCAGATTGGAAGCAGCAGTGTACATCATTTCCACTCATGTTTTACTGACAAGAACTCAATCACGTGTCCCCATGTCATGCCAAATTGACCTGAAATGAAGTTAAGGATTGGATCTAAAATTAAGTTGAAAAATGAAGATGTTGGTATTTACTTGCAGTCTGTGCTAAACACAAATTGGGCCTTGTAAGTGACCCCATTTCCAATATTTCTTATTAATGTGCAGACAATTGTGCAGGCTGCTACTGTGTTGCAAAATGAATGGCATAAATTATGACCTCTGTCAACCACACATGCAGCTGGGAGTATGAGTGTAGTCAAAAGACCCTACAATATAATTTCAAATAGCATTATAAATCTGAGAATATGTGTTTGTGTTTGGGAATAGTGTGTGTGTGTGTGTGTGTGTGTGTGTGTGTGTGTGTGTGTGTTTTAATTAATAATTAAATTTTGAGTTGATGAAAATTTGATAAAATTTCTATAATCTCATGATGACTTAAATTGGTGATAAGCTTCATTTTCTCTTTCATTAAGAGACAATGCTAAAATCTTTCCAATTACAGCTAAACCCACACTTGCATGTTCCGCAGGGCCACCTTCTTATTAAATGTATTATGGAGGATTTATGTGTCCTATTGTTTGTTTGGATGAAAAGGAGTTGAATAAAGGACAAATTGTATACTCAGAACAATATCTATTGGTGACAGTGGGGTACATTTCATCAAAGGGGAGAGCAAAAGTACCTTAGAGTTTTCAAAGAGGAAAATGGTTCTTTGGATGAATGAGTTGAGTACAGAGAATTAAGTTTAGATTGGAGAGCACATCTTTGCAGTCTGTATATAAGTAATATTTTACCCTTTGTATTCAGAGTATTATTTTAATTTCACTTTTTCCTTCTGCTCCCAAGTACCCAACTACATTGTCACTTATCTTTACCTCATTGGTAAAGTTAAGTAAGCTGTATGGAAATGTGCCTGATAGTGTGGGGAACAGTGATGTGGCAGTAAAAGGAGTTGCTTTTTTTATGCATCCTGTTCAGAGGTGGTGATGTTTCAAATGGCAACGAACAAATAAGCTGAATGGTCCACAGGACTGGAAATTGTTAGGCAAGGAACACAAAGCTTTTGTTGAATAACATGAAAGCTAAATTTCCAAAAAGATGACAAAATGGGGCCTCTGGATTAAGGGAAGTAGTACTGGCTGAGATTCAGTCTAGCTAAGATTTGTGGTAGAAGGGGACAGAGACAAATAAAGCATATTACAAAGAAGAAGAAGAAAAACTATCTAAAAATTAAAGGAGAAAAAAAAAGAGTAAGAAGTCCCATTCTGTGTTCAATGGATAATGTTTTCTTTTGTAATTGAGAATTTTTGTTAAACAACAAGTTAGATATGTGTGTAGATATGCAGAGTTTTGTTTTGGTTATGTGGGAATTAAATAGTATTTGAGCTTTTCCTTTTCTTTCGCCCCCCCCTCCCACATTTCATCCTGTTATTATGAAAGAGGTTGATTAGCTTTTCATCACTAACTATAATACTTGACAAGAATATTCTAGCTGATGAAAAAGGTTGTTTTGGTTCACAGTTTCAGAGGTTCAGTCCATGGTCCACCAACTCTTTGTTGTGGGTCCCAGTGATAGGAAACATCATGGCACCAGGGAATGGCAGAGGAAATCTGCTCAGCACATTGCAACTAGGAAGCAGAGTGACAGAAAAAAAAAAAAGAAAGAAAAGAAAGAAATGGGGCCAAGATATAATCTCCAAGGGCATGTCCCTCAGTGACCAACTTCCTCCATTCACGCCCCACCTGGCTATAGTTATCCCATTCCTTTCAAAATATTAATCCTTCAAATGAATTAAATGAATTAACCCAGTGATTAGATTAAAGCTGCTTGATCAAATCATTTAACATTTGAATGATCCTGTATCAAAATAGAAGATTTTAAAAGACACTTCATATCTAAGCTATAATAATAGATCTAAAAATTGTACCCATTTTTTTTTGTAAATCTGTTATTACATCTATTTGTAAATCAACTCATTTTAATATTCTGACTCTACTCACCAGTCAACAAAATTTTTCTTGACTGTCTTAGCAATGGTATATGTGATTGCAATTAAGAAAATAGTACTTACTATACCATGTTTTAAACAAACTTACCCTTAAAAAAGCAAAAATTAAAAGAAAGATTGTTTAACAAGTTGCTTTTCCTTTAAAAAGGAAATGGTGTGGTATTTTTAACTTATAAGTCCTCTTTTAAAATAATAATTAACTGAAAAAAGATTGAAACTTTTTGAAACTCATCAATGAGAAACAATGTGAGTAGATATACAAAGCTAGTAAAATGAGTAAACTTGCGAATAAAATATATAAAAAATAATTTCAATATTGAGATAAAATTTTTATTTTTAAATTAAAATCATACTTTTTTTGGCAATATTTCCATAAAACTTTGGCTCTTATAAGTTAGATAGACTTTATGCTCTTAAAATATTTATTTCTGAAGAGATTTCAATTATTAGGGAAAAGAAAATTTAATGACTACATTTGGGAACACAGTCCCACATTGTGTGTTCAGTATTAGGAATTCCCAGGAGTCTTTAAATTAAAGCACATTAAAGAAAGCGAATTTTCAGGAAGGGGACATGTTGAATATTAAGTATACCTGGGAGAGATAAGCTGTCAACTTAAAATGATAAACAATAATAATTAAAGCAAAATAAGAATCAGCACTATTTTCAGGATATCCATGGCATATACTTTGGGCTGTACTTTGAAATTATGACTACAAGAGATCTATCATTCTCTAAACTCTCTGTGTGTGTGTGTGTGTGTGTGTGTGTGTGTGTGTGTGTAATCTACTAAGTCTTGGTACCATGATTATTTACTGAGATCTTCTTTGGAAAGATCACTAAATATTGTTAAATATCTAGCTCCTCAAAAGGACAGTGTATATTTTTGTATATTCCATATATAATCCCCAGCTCTTTAAAAAAATTCAATTAATTAGTTTTTGTTTCGTACTGGCAATATATCTATGCTAATCTAACTAAATAAGGAGTCTGGTCTTTTATAAGACCAAAAAAAAAAATTAAAAAGAAGCAAAAAAACACTTTCTTGCATAACTGTTAAGTGCTAAGAGTAGAATAGTAAAAATCTGGAGTCAAGTTTGGTGTATTAAGATACTGGAATTTACAGAGATGTACAAAACTTATTCACAATAATTATTCTATTGTAAGCAATAGATTCACAGGAGGTATTCACCAAGTAGCCTAAAGAAGGAAAATGTGTAAAATCATGAAGAGTGTCTAATTCTTCTGAATCCAGTTCCCAGGGTAAGCTGGAGATTGTGTATAATTTTGTGCCACTAAATAAAGAAGTAAACAAAACACATGCGATTACTAATGGTTTTAGTAATTGTTCTTTGCATACCAAGATTTTCTGTTGGAATTTATGTAATGAATTCTGTGAGAGCAAGGCCATAGTTTTTTTAGTCTTTTGTTGCTAGGACTCAGCACTGTGTAAGAATAGGCACATCCATTTTCCCAGCAGTGTGAAGTGGGCTTATGACCTCTACTGCCTCCTTTCCTTCTCCCAATGCTATTAGCAGGTTCTGTGCAACAGCCAAAGGCCTGTTAAAAGGCTGAAATGTGATTTTGATCTTTTTAGTTTCTCACTAAATTACAGAATCAGTTCTCTGGTTGGCAGCTGCTGACAATTTTATAACAGTTTATTTTTCAGTACCTCTCTGAAAAGCACCAATTTATGGTTTAAGGTGCTCATTTATATCAAGACAGAATCCTCAGTGGTTAGATGGGTCATTCTTGTAAACATTTGGCTTGCAAGTGACCTTCATGCTTGTAGTTTTTTTTGTTTTGTTTTGTTTTTTTTATTCAGAACAAGAGAAAAATTAAATGTGTTTTAATTTCATTTTTATTTTTAATAGAGACAGATATAGTTGTTAAAACGTTCAATTTCCTATCCCCAGGGAGGAAGAATTACTCTTAAAAAAAGAACATATAAGCTCTTAAAAATTAAAGCTGTGAAGTTGGATATCTACTTAAAAATATTATAGTCAATACAAATTACCTCAATGTGACTCTTTCCCAGAGTTTCATATTTTAGAAGTAATAAAACTTATTCATTTTTCTTCTCACAAGATAACTTTGACATTTTATTTTCCTTGTTGCTAAAAATAAACTCCTTCTGAAAACATGTTTATATATATATATATATATATATATATATATATATATATATATATATATATATATAGAGAGAGAGAGAGAGAGAGAGAGAGAGAGGTAGATATATATATATATATAGATATAGATATAGATATAGATATATAGATATATTTCTTAACTCGATGTTTAAAAATGTCCATAAAAGTTAGACATTTTATAATTCTATCATATGCTATTCATTATTGTTTAATTCTTTTTTCTAAAACACATATTAATACAAATGAAAAATCATAAACTTTATGTATCAATGATATGATACTCTTCATTAAAATTTGGTTTGGTGTTAAATTACTAAGACTAAACAAATGTGCTGTTTATACATGCAAATAGAAGTACATAATTATCTTAAAGTTCAACCAAAGTATATTGAACATTAGTTACATTCATGAAATATTCTAAGTCTGATCTTTTTAAGGGAATGTTATTTGGCCCCAGAGGAGTATCCAATGAAGTAGTTAAGACAGCATTATTTAACAGTTTTAAGATAATTTAATGTCATTAAATTACAATAAGTTTTATGCTGTGCATATGTAAAAGATGCTTACAGAGAACTGAAAATAATAAATATTCTAGTCATTATAGCTCAGCAAAGATTTTCTGTTGAAAATAACAGCTGACCAGTAATGTACAAAATTGAGGGGAGTTAACCAAATGAAGAGTTTTTTCAAATAAAAGAGCATAGGAATAAATCATTGACCTATAAAATAAAATAGGATGTGTTGGAAACTACAGTAAAAAGCACAGGGCATAGAGGGCAGATGCTGAATTAATTCATCTGGTTTACTTCATCAAGGGCCCCTATGAAAGATTAAGAAGATTAAGCACTTCCTTCAGTGAGTGGGGAGCAACTAAGGATTTCTAAACAAGGGAATGAGTAACACACTCATTTTATTTAAAAAGGATGAGTCTGATTGCAATTTAGAAGATCATCTCAACAGTGACAAAGCTGGATAAAGGGAGATCCTAAAGGTCCAGGTGACAGATCAATAGAGAGATGAACTAAGGAATGAGAGAAATAGGGATAGGATGGTTTAGGTTTGGTGTCCCCCAAAAGCTCACCTGTAAGACAATGCAAGAAGGCTCAGAGGAGAAATGATTGGGTTCTAGCCTTAAACAAATCAGTGAATTAGTCTCTGATGGGATTAATTGAGTAGTAACTGGAGGCAGGTGGGTGGGACTAGAGGAAGTTGCTCATTAGAGGTGTGGCTGAGGGATATATATTTTGTATCTGGAAAGCCAAAAGCCTCTCTCTGCTTCTTGATCATCATGGTGTGATCTGCTTGCCTCCACCAAACTCTTCTGCCATGATGTTCAGCCTCACCTAAAGCCTTGAGGAATGGAGCAGACCTTCTATGGACTAAGACCTTTGGAACTGTGAGCTCTCAAATAAACTCTTCCTCCTCTACATAGCAGCAAAAAAGCTGACTAAAATAATTGTTTTTAAAATAAATTGTTTTTAAAAAGTAATAATCAGAAAGAAAATTCTGTAAGACTTGATAAAAAGTCAAATGAGGGTGAATGGAGAACAGAGAGAAATTTGGACTGATTATTAGATGTCTGCTGTTCATTACTGAATACATCATAGAAGTTCAGAATTATGTGGGTGATAGGGAGGGAAGAATATGAATAACAATTGTATTGTTTAGGAGTCAAATTCAGATGTGGACAAACCAAATTTGAAAAACCCAGTGATATTTGTGAATACATTTCATTGAGCATTTAAATATGTTTTTATCTCTAGTGTTGGTTGTATGAAATTCATTAAACCAAATGTTTGATCATTAAGAATTGAGAGATATCCTCATGCTAAAAGAAATAAATTATGTTAGGTAATTTTTAATTTATACTACATAATTCTTCCCAGAGGAAATGTTCCTGTACTTACTTTAATATTTCCCCTGTATTTCTTCTAGGTTAAAAATGATAAGCCAGTTATTAATTGTATTAAACATGATTAATTAAGCTGCTTAAGACTTTGCTTTCATTTTTATTCTTCTAGTGAGTGCAAATCATTATTGTGGTTAGTTTTGATGATAAAATGTCCAATGTGTAGACAATGTCTGTGTTTGTACAGGTATCTCTATTTTCTATCATACTTAGAAAACTCATTGTTGTAAGTCAAACATTTGACATAAATGATTAGAATATTAAATTCTAAAAAGAATATATAGGTTAGTTATATTCAATATTTATATTAAAAATAAATTCTCCAAAAGGAACCATTTGGCATTATGATATATTACAGCAAATGTGCTTAATATTGGGAATCTAAAGTCATAAGAGTTATAAAAATTGTTTTAGCCTTATGTTTCATCCATTTTAATTGTTACATTCCATCTGTTTCAATTATAGTCTCTGAATAGTGAACTCAGAATTCAAAGCTGTTATTGAGAAAGCCAATTATTGAATAAAGAGCCCAGTCTGGATTAAGATCACAAATCTGCCCTGCACTGACTTTGTGACTGTGGTTATGCCATTTAACTGTATGCCACAGTTTCCTCTGTTGTCTCACCTTGACACATAGTACGGGCTGTGTAAAGATTTCATGAATACATAAGGGTGATTTTGATCATATAGAAGAAATAAAATTGTTACAAACATTTATAATTAACAGATTTTAAAAAGTTGAGAAAAAATACATATGAGAAAAATAAAAATTCAAAATCGTATCATATCTTCTGCATGTGGACCTGAGCATAGTTATCATGGCAACATAAAATTGATATCAAGACAGAATGATCACCAAAAATATGTCACATATTAGAAACCTTCTAGCTCTTTTCTCATTTGTTAAGTAGGAATAATATATGCTCCACTTAATAATGATATTTTATTGATGATGCAGTTTATGTAGTTTCTCACTGACCTAGTAAAACAACTTATTATTCAGCAGAAGAGAAATTTAAAAAGAGAGTTTGGGTCATGAGTTATTTTTTCAATGTAGCACTGCCTTAATGGCATATTTGAGCATTAGTCCTGACTGAAAGTATGTGTTAGAGTCTGTGAACAAGTCTGGATGGCGCCTGGCATTTTGCCAGAGGGAGTGGTTTTGTGAAGTAACACCAGCGAGCCATTAAGTGTGGAGATTCCTTATTGGTTGACTGCTGTATCTAGTTTATGTTAATTAATATAAGCTGTGTGGAATGTATAAATACCTCTGTTGTCCTACAATAAATGACTTACACTCCTGCTGTATCAATCTACACAAGTTGCTCGTCACCCCCCAGTTATTCTGCCAAAGTCCGCTTAGCACATCTGGGCATATCTGGGGTTGTGCTACAGAGAGAAAGCCCAGACTGGAGACACTGGAAATACTGGAGTGTGTTTTGGATAATGCCCCATTTGTTATAATCACCAGAGACTGTGGAGGGTAAGTAATTTTTCTGTTTGAATGGACAAGTAACAACTAGTTTTCTTAATAATATGGAGACCACTAAGCAACTTTAATTCTTTCCTTCACTATACCTTAACTGTAGTAATTAAAGACACTAGCAATTTAACTTCTATTTTGTTAAGTATTCCATTTTTTCTTCCTTATGTGATCTTGAGAATAATTGAGACAGCATTAAAGTTAACATGTTTTATTTATAACTCTTTTGTAGGAAGTTTTTTCATAGATATTCAGACAATTGGAGAGGAAATGAGGGAATTTTTATAAACCTTATTTTTGAAATTGAATTTAGTAGGTCCCTTTATGACAACTCAGGTGTCTATTACTTAATAGCCATTCTTGTAATCTTATACCTTTTTTTTTTTAACAATTTCATTTTGTACATGTATATTTGTTTGGTTATATATTTTGAATTCTAGTTTCTATTATCAGAAAGTAACTATCTTTAATTGTGCTTCTACTATATATGTCTAATACAGTGCCTAGAAGAAGCTAAATAAATATTCGTAGAATGAATTCAAGAAAAATCAAATCCTCTGGAAGTAGATCTGATGATTTGTGACTCAGACACACAAAGAATACAAGCAAAAACTGGCTGGTATTTCATAAATTGAGACCAAGTCAATTATATTGGGTCTTCCAGGATATACACTGGATGCTAGATTACACAAAGTAAAACAAGTTATTATTATGTTCATTCTTACCTATGGACAATGGGACCGGTATAATTTTTAATAATAATTAATTCCTGTTAATAAGCAGGGCATTTTCCTAACTAATATGTTGCTACAACATATATGAAAAGAAAATAATAGATAAAATATCTACGGTTATTTTTGCCTCAGGTTGCCTCTAGCTCCCTGTACAACCCATGGAAAACTTACAGCAATGGAAACATGCAAACTTCCCTTTTCAGTGTATTTTTTTCTCATCAGAAAAAAAAAAGAATAAGAATAACTAATTCTGTGAAAAGAATCCATCTTAACAACTTTGGTTAAGTAAACACAGACCTTTTTTACTATTATGACCAAGCTAAAGGTTTACTGAAAATAGAATAGCCTCCAAAGCACTAAATTGATAGGTTTAATAGTAATAAGAAAAAAATCCTACTCATATTAAATATGATATGAAACATCGATACTGATACATTGTTACTAACCAAATACTATGCAAAGATTACATTATGGTTAACTTTGTGCTGTCCATTCTATGGGTTTTGACAAATACATATAGAATAGTTTCTCTACCCTAACAATACCCCAAGTTCCATATCCTCTTTCTTTTGTGCCTCCCAAACCACTGATTTTTTTTTTTATTTTCTACATTGCTTTGCCTTTTCCAGAATATCATAGAGTGGAATATACTTTGTCTTTCTCAAGTTAGTTTCCTTTACTTCACAATATGTATTTAAGGTTCCAACATGTTTCTCCATGGCTGATGACCCATTTCATTTTATCATTGAATTTCATGAATTTCATCCATTGCAACTATAAATAAGACTTCCATGAATATTCATGTGCATTTTTTGTGCACATAAGTTTTCAGATTTGGTGGCTAAATACCAAGGACTATCATTGTTGGATCATATGATAAGAGGACACTTAGTTTTGTTATGAACTGCAAACTCTTCCAAAGTAGCAGTTCATTTTTGTAATCCTACCAACAATGAATGAGAATTCCTGTTCTTCCACAACTTTGCCATATCCGTGTTGCCAGTATTTTACATTTTATTCATTCTACTGGGGATGTAGTGCTGGCTTTGTATTTTTAAAAATGTTTAGCTCTCTAATGATGTAGCATGAAACATTCTTCACATATTTATATATTTATGTATAGATAGATATCATATATATATACATATATATATGTATCTCTGTGTGTATATATATTATATATATGTATATACATATATATATATAAAATCATCTTTGGCGAGGTATCAGTTTAGATCTTTTTTGTTCATTTATTTATTTTTTCTTGTTGAATTTTAAGAGTTACTTTAAAAAGCATTGAGCAGCAGTTCTTTATTAGATGTGATGTTAGGAGACTCTAAGTCTTATTTAAACTACATTATTCTACTAGGAAGTCATATTCTTAGATTTAGCACACAATTTTACATTACTACTTTGTGGACTGTGGTTCTGATGACATCCTAATTTTTAGAGCCTTTATAGAGCTAGACTTGTTTGGTAAGCATCTGCTGTGATTTGAATTCTCCTGTCTACCCTGAGTCTTAGGATATCTTTTAGTTGGGGTAGAAGGGTCTATGGTTCCATAAGAAGAGGTGTTTCATGGGCCATGACCTCACCTTTCTTGGCATTCCAATGGCTACAGAGTATCTCTCTGGGTGGAGTCTTCATTAGCCAAAGAGGTTCCTGGCAAGAGGCTACTTGTGGATCCTTGCAGCTAATGACCCTTGTTATCATGTCTCTGTGGGGAGGAGGCATGAGAATTTTCCCCTTTGTTTACTGCATATACTTATAGTGAAATTTTACTCATAGATCCTCATTGCTAATATTATTCATGGGAGTCCATTTCATCCAGGGGAGGAGTGAGCCCACCTTACTTATTCTATCTTTGTTACCGAATTAAAGGCTGGTAAATGCTAGGTATGGGTTGTCTTGTTCTGTTAGATGGTTACTCATAAAAGTACTGCTTTGTTTTTACTCAACTTCTCAGATATTTACTTAATTGGTTTACCTTCTCACCATCTTTTGGTGTTCTGCAAAGATAAAATATAATATTTAGCTAGGAGAAGCAGAGAGATGAATATAAACTCTTAAAATAATCAGATGATGACTTTCTGCCTTAGGAAAAAATATATAGAACTTTACTTTCTTTGCTATATAAACTTTGTATTACTGCTCAGATATTGAAAGGCAAAATAAATGATGTTAGATAACTTGGTTTACTGAGACTCAGATCATCATAAAAAAGTAATAGATGTGTTTAAAATCAGAACATTAGAAAATCAACATTGATATTTGTTTCTAACTGTAGTTTTTGTATGCCCTTTTGAAATTGAAAATATACTCAAGTGTCTGTTGAGGTTGTGTAACCCAGGGACATGTTATTTTCTAGTGTCACTTGGTTGAATAATTGTATACTACAGGAAGAAAATTTGCTCTGATTCAAATGTGTTTTAGAAAAACATTTTAATAAAGACATAAATGTCACTAGGAGTTACTGTTGTGTTTTTTAGCGATTTGTCTAGTAACTGTATGATAAAGTTGAAAACGATAGCTGTTTACTTTAAACTACAAAGATATATCAAGGATTAATCATAATTACCAACAACTCAGCATCCCATTTCATTCTTTCAGAACTGTGGACACAACATATATATTTTTCCCCTGGCAACATCAAGTAGTATTTTAGATAAATATAATTTCTTCATTAGCTTTTTAATTACTGCATTCTTTTTGTACATTAATTGCTTTATCTTGTTCTATTGATCCTCCTAATGTATGGAGAGGAAATATATGAGTAGAAAGCAAAAAAGTTTCTAAAATTTTGTACAACTCATAAAACTAACAACTTTTATTTTACAGAAAAATTAAAGTTCCTGAGATTAAAAAAAAGAGTTCCTGAGATTTAAATATATAAAGGACAGATAAAAGATTCCTATCTTTTCTCACGTGTAGCCTCTTTAGAAATAGAATTATATTGGAATATAAATATATATAAACAATAATGTTAACATTTTGTATCTAATGGAAATATATTGTATTATAGAAATAAAAGTAGACATTTTATTCTCTTTACAAACTCTGAAACTTTTTTAGAATGATTTTCAAATATGTCAGCTGGCCCTGTCTGCCATGGCTACACTTATGGCATATTACACTATTTCATAAGGTTATTGTAAGAGTTTCATTCTATTAATCAAAATTTTAAAAGTTCAATAATATTTTTGACAGTGGATACAGTGTCAAATCTATCTCAGTTTTGTCACAATGGCCAACTGAGAAATAACTGGGGTTCTTCTTCATTGATTGTCTTCACTGTGGTGTGCTGGTACTTTGCAATATTTTCAATAAGTAAGCCTGAAGGGACTGTAAAATATGAAACACACATAAATAGAAAGGGATTCTAAGGATATTTATGAGGGAGAACTATGTTCATCCATCAGTTTCTGCAATTAATATGATATTACAAAATATTTACACTGGACAAGATTGATAAATTTTTTTAAAAATGATGGCTAGCTAATCTTGATTGTCATTGATTTGTCTGCATTGAAAGATACCTACAAAATTGGTAAAGGACACACCAGGTGTGTCTGTGAGTGTTTTTCCAGAGAAGATTTGAATGGGATTTAGTGAATTGGATGGGAAAGATGCATCCTGAACTTGGGCAGCAGCATTTAATAGATGGAGGCCCAGATGGAACAAAATGGGGAAAGCTTGTGCATGGACATGTTGGACCCTTATTTTTCTGGTATTTTCTGCTTCTAGTGTCACCCATGGATGTCAGACTTCAGATTCTTCAGTCTTTGTAAACTTGCATCCATGACTCTTCAGGGGTGTTATGGAGCTGCATCACTGGTTCCTCTTACTTTGAGGAATTCAGTTTTCTGGTCTGAGAAGCTACTGATTTTCCCATATCTCTGGGTGCACAGGACCATTGTAAGACCATTTAGCCTCCCATCATATATGCTAATTTGTTAAACCCTCAAGAATGTTTGTACATATGTGTGTGTGTATGTATGTATATATACACACAAGTAGAATTTATATATATATATATATATATATATATATATATATATATATATATATATATATACACACACACACACACATATGTAAATAATTGAATAATTGTATACCACAGGGAGAAAATTTGCTCTGATTCAAATGTGTTTTGGAAAAACATTTTAATAAAGGCATGAATGTCACTAGGATTTACTGTTGTGTTTTTTAGTGATTTGTCTAGTAACTGTATGATAAAGTTAAGAATGATAGCTGTTTACCTTTAAACTACAAAGATATACCAAGGATTAATCATAATCACCAACAACTCAGAATGCCATTTCATTCTTTCAGAACTGTGGACACACATATATATTTTCCCCTAGGGGAAATATATATATATTATATAAATTCTATTTTTCTGGAAAACTATGAAATAAAAACTAAATGAGGAAATATTTTGTGTATAAGATAGATTCAGTATTGTCAACATGTCCACTCTTCTCATTTTGATGTATAGGGTGTATGAAATCTCAATCATAATCTCATCATTTTGTGGATACTGATAATGTAACTCTAAATTTTATGTTGATGGTCAAAGATCCAGAACTGCCAACACAATATTTAAAAAGAACAAAACTGAAAGACTAATACTGCCCAATTTCAGGACTTTCAATAAAGCTACAGTAATCAAAACAGTATGGTATTGGGACACCCCCCCTACACACTCCGTGTGTGTGTGTGTGGGTGTGGGTGTGGGTTTGTGTGCAGTGAAAGAAATAAAAAAACATTAAGGAAACTTAAATGCGTATGTCTAAGTGAAAGATGCTGATCTGAGAAGGATAGTCACTACATGGTTATATGATATCTTTATGGAAAAGTCAAATCTGTATAAACAATAAAGAGCAATAATTTTATTAATGATTCAGTAGGGGAAGAAGTGATGAACAAGCAGAAAACACAGAACTTTTGCTGCAGTTAAAGCACTCAGTAGGGATGTTGACAATAAGAGAGGCTGTGTGTAGGTACAGGGAACATATGGGACATTTTTGTGCCTTTTGCTCAAATCTTTAGTAAACTGCCCTAAAACTAGTGTTGTTGTTGTTGTTTTATAGGATTATACATGGGGCAATTGTTGAGAATTCAAATTCTAACAATGCAACTGGATAATTTCTAAGAAATTCAGTTAGGAGAACATTGTCACAATCTTGCCAAACACTTGAATCTGGGAATATAGATCCATGCTAACATCTTCAGTCATTATTCTATGTTTTTTTTAAAAAAATGATTAATAACCACACTAGCAATCTTCTCACCAAAGGGAAAAGTATAATAGTGAAAATAAGAAGTAATATTTATGAATGGAAAGGATGAGAAAGGATTTCTATTCTAATTCAACAAAAGGTTGATCTCACCTTAGAGGTTTCATCCTTTTAGAAAGAGTTCAATCAATTGATCTCTTTTCACTCCAGTTATCTTTTCCTAGGAATATGAGCAAAAAAAGTGATGTAATTTATCATTGATAAATGATACCTTTAGTTCAGTGACTCTGAAGGGACATGCCACTTAGTACAGCTTCTTTGGGGCTAAAGCTAAAATTAAACGTTTTCAGATTTTCTTGCCTGTATTTAGGAAGATGGGGTTTCGTGAGCTTTAATTGTACAATACATTTATATACTGTAAACTTGGCTGTTAGCTAAGGCAATATTATTGTTAGGTGCAAAAATCAGAGATATATCACAGTAAGAATACAAACAGCAATAGCAATAACAGCAGTTGATCTTTACTGAATGAAATATAGTTAAAATAATCCTCTAAGAGCCAAGAAGCATTAGAATCAATCTATGTGATCTCACTGCCTATATCGCTAAACATTTGGAGATTTTAAATGCAGTATATTATGTTTATCAACTAAAGTCTGAAGAATAGTGTTACTTATTGATAACCACTGTTATACCCTAAGAGAAAGACATGTGGAAATGCAGGAGATGATGTTATGTATCAAGTTGACATAGCCAAGACAGGCAGAAACTTCTCAAAATACAGTGTTTACATTTACTTCAAGGACAGTTAATGTCCTTTCTCAGAATGTAGACCCACCAAATTAGTGAGAACAAAAGATCCCTACTATTGATAAAGTAGAGAAAAAGTGAAACAAATAGTTTTTGATGATTTACTTTTTCCTTATTCATTACACCAATATAAATTTCATCTATATGCATATGCATCTAATGCATATTTTCCTACTAGTTTATTATTTTTTAATGTTCAAATATTTAAAATTATAATAAGCCAGATATATTAGAAGATTATCAGTATTTCAATTACAAAATGTTTTTGTCTTCTTTAAAAAAAAATCATCATAAATGGGCAAGAGAAAATTCATTTAAATTTTCATGAAGATCCAAAATGAACTGTATTTAGGTCATAGACACAAATGTACATTCACACACACATGCAATTGATGTTCTTAATGCAATGAAAAAATTAGTTCGTCTAATGTTGCAAAATTAGAATATCTGAAAGTGATAAACTAGTTGTGATTTAAAAAAAAAAAATTTGGGGGGCTGGGGTTCTGGCTCTGTGAAGAGTGCTCACCTAGCATTCATGAGGCACTGGGTTTGATCCTCAGCACCAAACAAAAATTAAAAATAAAGTTATTGTGTCCACCTAAAGCTAAAAAATGAATATATAAAACATTAAATAAAAATTATTGTTGATATCATTAAGTATAAGAGTTTACAATATTGCCTACTATATCCCTACTTTTTCAAATTTTTGTTTGAAAATTAAGTGAATCATTGCAGAAATTCTCTGGTATAGATACACTTTTCCTTTTACCAGTGGGAAAGTATTAAAGTTAATAATCTCCCCCAGAAGTTACAGCTAAATTAGTAAAGACAAAAATGAACACATTTCTCCTGACTCCAAGATTCACGATAGTACATATTTTATTGAACACTGATATTATTATGCTATTTTTTTAAAAAAATCAAATTCATTTCTTGAATTCAATAACAACAATATTGTTTAAAAATTAAGCAAACCATTATTAAAATTGACAACAATCATTTAGAAATGATTGCCATTGACAGAGATTTTAAGCTTCCCATTCATGATGAGATAATACCTCTTATAATCCATCAAGATATACAGATTTGTCACTGTTGTGAAAATTACTAGAAATGAATATGTCTGGGCATTAAAATCATGACATCATCTACATGTCACCTTATAGTGTATTAAGCACTAGAAATGAATGCTAAGATAATAAAATAGAATTTCTATTCAGTAATAATATTTTCTTAGTGAACCAATAGACTTTACCTAATGATTAAGGGAAAAGAGTCAGTTTCTAAGTCACCCTCATTCCCAAATCTCTACCTGGGTAGTTTCCTTGAGTATCTATTTCTCAAAGAAGCATATGGCAACACTGTTGCATGCATGGGTCAGTGCCAGATACATTAGGTACAGGAGAGTCTCTCTAGCTACAGCTGTGCCATAATGGAGTAGGGCACACACATCCCCTGAAACATGCTTCTCTGCAGCTAATGTTGTGAAGAAATAGCGCTAGGCACTCATACAGCTCCTGGGGGAATCTCTATTTAGAAGTACCACTTTTCAGGGAAGATTAATTTGTCAGTTTGCTCATATATTTCAATGGTATGTTTCTCTGCACTACCTAAAAATTTTATTTCTTTTTAGCACAATATATAAATTCAGTGCTAAATAATATGACAGAATACCTTTGATGGTAAGGTACCATATCCAGAAATAGCAGTATCCTTTCAATAATATATAGAAAGCATATATCTAGATATCTGAAAACATTTTTTGACTGATTTTTACATTAGGTTTCTGTTAGCTCTTTGAGATATCTCTGTATAAATTTAAAAAGTAAACAAATAACGAGTGATATAGAAATCTAATTGGAGAATATGTATGTATCTTAGATTTATGCTACCATAATCATTTATTATCACAATGACAGTGCAATAAAGTTATGACTCAAAAATGTCATTCCCTAAAACAATTACCAATTACATATCTTTGAGAAGATGTGATTTTAAAGTAAAAATGCATTTCTTTTCTTGTTTTTAGAATGTAACTCTGATTAGGTTGTGTTGATTCCTCCTCATACATTCAGATTTTTAAAAAATAAAACAGAAATCCATACTAGCAATGCTTGTTTTATTATTATTAGCCAATATAATTGTACAGCATAATGTTCAGCTTCAGCAGATTCTTACTCACATCCCCAAGGTAATTAATTTCTTTGAAATATTCCCTTACAATCACTTGAATTATTAGTATTTTTACAATCTCTGAATTTAATAAGTAAATCTTATCATCTTCAATTGGAAATTATCTTATATGTCTGATCCAGTCTCCCTTCATTTCACAGAATAAATTGAGATCTAATAATTTTTTTTTACCCAAGAGGAAGATTCTTAGTCCATACATGAGTGTATCTATATTATCTACTACCTATCTCTTCTTCCATCTAATTGCCTATCTTCATTTTCTTCATCATCATCATCATCATCATCATCATCATCATCATCATCCATGCTATTATTTTAAAATAAAATGCTGCTGAACTGCCATCCTGGAATATAAGCATTTTGTCAGATTTTAACAATTTTTTTCTAATTACTATTTCACATTATTGCTGAAAGAATTATAATTGTTTCCTCAGTTTTATTGCAGACCTCATTAAGGAAATGTTGGCACAATATTTCTTATTACATCTATAATGCCAAGGGAAGAAATTAGCAGGGTTTTGTCAGACACTTCTTGACCTTTGCACACATTTTAGATTTTCTGTATTGCTCAGGGAAGTGTCCAAGAACAAGATATGGAAGAGAGTGATTCTTCAGCAATATCACTGTCTTGTGGAATGTCCTTTTAATGTGTCTTTGTGTTTACCTGATATGCCTACAAAGTTTAAAGTAGTTACTGGGCTGAGACTTGCTATAGAATACCATTTGGCAAAAAAAGAAAACAAAAAACAAACAACAACAAAAAACCCTTTCTATTCAATTCAGTTCTTCCCCACATTGATCCTTCAATATACATGTGTGTGTGGAGAGCGGGGGGATGTGGGTGTCTTCCTATCAAATAGTTTTCACCATCACTGAATTTGAAATATCTCTGACTTTTGGCAACTCAATCATTTATGTTGATCTACTAAGTTTGTTTTAAAAGCCTAGGTAATGATAATATTATTTTAGCATCTATAAAAAAAAAAAAAACTCTACTGAGGTAAAATATATAAAATGTACTATAACTTTCATGTCTTTACTACTTATCTCAGTAGAAAAAAATTACAGCTTACTCCTTTTATTTAGGGAAGCACAGTTCTTATTTTCTCTGCTATGGCAAGGACCAAGTGGACCATCAGCTTTACCCCAGAATGAATCACAGTGTCCTACTGAGTATGTTGATGAGTCAAACAAAAAGTGGTAGTAAAATCCAGGCATCCCACTGAGACTAGTGTAACAAGGATTTTGCTTTTGCTTTCTTATCTGTATGATATAATTCTGTGTGAGACAAATTTGCTTGTCCATATGAAATATCCATATGAGATAAATCTTGATGAGATGACCTCCTTGCCAGCAAAATGTTTCCCTTTTTCAGTTTTATTTATTTTGCTGTGTGGTGGAAACAGGATGCCAAACTTCCACTGATGTTCTTTTTGGATGACTGCATTCTCATCATGGTTTTGAGTCCGCTGTACATATATGTGCTCACTTGTTCCCATCCACTGCAAGTGATGTTTTTTTGGGGGGGTGATGGGGAAGGAATTTTTTTTTTTCAATAGTGGAGTATTAGAATCTGCTGAAATTGTGCTTAGTTCAATTCACTTTTTAAGCAGCCTTGAACAAGATATATTGGGTAAGCAATGTATACACTTTGGAATACCCCATAATTAAATAATTTCATTAAATCATTTCAACGGCTAAAAGTTAAGGAAGCCATTGTTTCAATTAAACTCTTGCACTACACTGTGAAAGACTGAACTAAATATAAAAATGGAGTCACTTATGCTTAAGTTCCACATCACCAAGTTGATATTAAGCTGTTTGATCATTTGAGAAATCAGGATTAGAGAGATTCTCAGTTTAGTTCAGTTTCAGTTGACATCCATTTTAATCCTAATGAAAAAAAGTAAGCTGAAATGACCTGGTGTTTGCAAATCAGTTATTTTCTTATTGTTAACTGCCTTATGATAAAAGCAACTTTGAAACAACAGATTCACTTTTCACTTTTGTTTCTACTGTCTTCAGCCTTTCTCTATGAAACCAACCTCCTCTGCTCAACCTGTTCTATACAGTAAGTGCTACCTGACTCGAGTATCAAAAATAAAGCCAATTAAAATTGTTAAGCTAAATTGTTGTAACTTTGTCCCTTTGACACATCAAACTCTCATTTATGTAGGTCACCTTCATTCTCAAATTTAAGAGGAAATTAAAATCCTAGAATATGAAGATTCACCTGTCAGAATTTCAGTTAATTGCCTGAAGTTATGAAATGAACTTTACTTATTTTATATCCTTACAAAATTATCTTTTAGCCCTTCATTTCAAGTTGTGAGATTATCTCAAGTCAAAGAATGAGATGTTCGATAATTGTTTTAATGTTATTTGCAATATTTCATATTGCTTCCAATTGTTTCACATATATTCCCAATAATCTCTCTCCCCTACCTCTGCCACTTCATCAAGTCAGGACATATGTGTCCTCATGGTACATACAAGAAGGTCCATTATAACACATGGACCCTGACCTGAAAAGCACAGTTTTTGTTTTGTTTTGTTTTGTTTTCTTGGTACTGGGGATTGAAACCAGGGGCACTTAACTACTGAGCCACATCCACAGCCCTTTTTTGTATTTTATTTAGAGACAGGGTCTCAATTGTTTAGGGCCTCACTAAGTTGCTAAAGCTGGCTTTGAACTCACCATCTCAGCTTCCATAGCCACTGGGCATGGGACACCACACCCAGAATTATACATTATTTTTCTTTTCAGAAATATCCAGTAAATTTTCACATAGTGGATATGATGGGATTGTGAATTAGTCTAGCTCAAACTGTTTTCCTTTTGTCTTCTCATTACTGAATAAGGTGTCATGTGGACTGTTGGTACCCTGCCCTTCCACACCATATGTTAAAGCTTAAATCCCTAGTATGATTATATTCAAGGCCAAGGATTTGGGGAGAAAATTATCTAATCTTAATTTGATAAAATCACAAGAGTTGAGCCCTCAGGATGATTATCTTTTTGTGAAGAGAAGAAGAGCACAGTGCTCTCTCTATACTACAGGAGGATCCAAATAAAGGGGCAATTTGTCACCCAGAAAGAGAGCCTTTACTTGATGCTCAATCTGCTGGCACCTTGATCTTGCCCTTCCAGTTTCTACAGTAGAAAGAAATATTTGTTCCTTAAAACCATTCATTTTATGATATCTTATTTTAGCAAGCCAAACTAAAATACTTTGCATTTGGTATATAATAGGGGGGTTCAATAAATATTTGTTCAGTAAACCTTAACACATCTAATTGGTGGGTTGTTTTTAAAGTGAATCATGTATAGTAGAGGAGTAAATTTTATCTCCAAGCAGATACTAAAACTTTGCCCCAGGTGAATGAAATTTGATAATAAGTTCTAAGGAAGCAAAAAGATCAAAAGGATTTTCATTTAAAATGAATATGGAAAAAAGAAAGAATACTTACTAGGGAAATTGAAATTGTCTATCATTTTCTTCTGATTTATATTTTAAATTGTTTTAATTTTAAAATACTTTGAAGTTAATTCATTTCCCTGCTTAATATAATTGAACAATGAATTTTTTATTTCTAATATAGCCATAATACTATTCTGTAAAGTATGCTTTGACTATCAAGTGATTCTTGAGATGTAAAAGCAACATTTTGTTCTTTTTATGTTAGCTTTCTTAATATCCTTGAATCATATGCATTTATGTGGAAAGTCATACAAATTTGTAATTATTAACAAAGTAATTATTTTATGCTTTTAATTATATAATCTAATGTTTAGTAGTAATCCTGTAGAATTCATACACAACAAAGAACAAAGACTCACATATATGCATAGATGTATACATATATGAAACATAAATATAATAAAATTTAAAATTGAGATGATGTTGGGTTAATTATAACCTAATATACAATTGAAGAATTTCAGAAAGCTAATTATAATAGTACAATTTTGAAACATTGAAAGAAAAACTATTATCAAACTAGAATATTAATTATGTTCAATGAAAATGTCAGTCAAAAAAATATCAGAATAAAGACTTCTGACATATAGACAAAGACACTATAAGAGATGTTAAAGTATTTCTTTGACAAGTACTACAGGAATAGAAATCTATATGAAGGAACAAAAAGCATAAGTAAACATATTTATATGAGTAAATATCTAATATTTTCTTTTTTAAAAAAATAACAAAAAGCTTATTTGACAGTTCATTTACAATTGTATGCATGTAGTTTAATTTCACCTTTATTTTTCTTTCCTTAATGTAGTAGCTAGAACCTCTGTTTCAGTGTTGAACACAGTGATTGGACTGAAAATACTAATTATGTTCATGGTTTTAAATGAAATATTTTCAAATAATTACCAGATATAGTTATTATATTCTTTATGAGGTTTATCAAGTTTCATGCTATTCCTTGCTTTTGTGTGTGTGTGTTTTAAAGATTTGGGCCAGAAAAAGAAGTTTGATGTTGTCAAATATATCATTGAAATGATCATATAATTTCATATTTAGTATGTTAATGTACTCATTAAATTGATTTTCTTATGTTAAACCAACTTTGATTTCCTAAGATTAATCTCACTTTACCATGAAATACTGTAATTAAATATGCATTGTTGTCTAATTGTTAAAACATTTCATATCCTTTTTTTTTTTTTTTTTGCCTTTGCCAAGACTTTGTTTTTGGTATCAGAATAACAAGTAATAGAAAGTGGGAGTATTTCCATCCTTTCACACTCTAGAAGAATATATTTAGACTTTGTGTTATTATCCTATTTTTTCTTAACTATTTGAATTTGTAAATGAAGTTATTAGTCCTTAGACATTTTCGGAAAAGTTTATAACTTCAAACACACAGACCATTCTGGTTACAACTTTTTTTTTGAGTGGACTTGAAAGTTTCTGTTCTGTAAATCAGCTGTCCTTTTTATCTAGCTTGCATTTTTTCCTCACCTTTTTGTCTATTATAGAATTTGTAGTCATGTCATCTCTCTTATCCCTAATATTGGTAATTTGGACAATCTTCTATTTGTCTTTTCTCCTCTGACATTCCCATGTACATATGTTAGTAGAGGATCCTGCTTTTCTCTTATTCTGGCATGAATGTTAAACAGTCATGCAGGAACATGCTATACAAAGACTGTCAGATTCTGCATTCTGGATAGTGTTTTCGTAGCTTTTATTATGCAAAGTACTTGAATTATTAAATGGATACCTTCTAAACAAAAGATAGACAGGAAAGAGTGGCAATCTCATCCAATGTTTAAGAAGTACATTGCCCTATAAGAAACAGATCTATGTTGGTGAGGCTTACAAATGATATTAGTTTATTAAAACTAGTTTTAATAAAAGACATAATTCCCATTGTTGTATTTTACAGCCTGGCCATATTTCAAGAAATATTCTCTTTTTTTCTCCAATATAAGGAATGGGATCTGTCATGTTAGGGCTAGAAAAAATGGGTCATAATAAAGATGAGATATTGACTTGTGAAAAAGGAAAAACAATTCAACAAGGAATATTGGTAGGCCTTTATGTAAAATGAATTTTTGGAATGAAAGTATACCTTATACTTCCATCAATTCCACAGACATCTATAACTTATAAAATTGTCCTCCTGTCTCCTTTATTAATTTATTGTTATTTGGGGAGGTAAGAGCACTTACAAGCTCTACCTTGTTAGCAGATTTTAAATACAGAGTACAATATTACTATCTATAGATATTATGCTATAAAACATCTCTAGAATCAATTTGCCTTAAATAATTGATAATTTATTTATTTCTCTTTGCCCTCCCTTTGACTTTTCTCTGACCTTTGACACCATTTCTTTACTCCTCTTCTCAGTCCCTGACAATAACCAATCTTTTTTTACTCCTATGAATTTTACCATTTTAGAGTCCATAAATATTGAGATTTTACAGTGTGCCTTTCTGAGACTGGCTTATTTTACATAGCAAAATATCCTTCAGATCCATTCATGCTGTTGCAAATTACAGAAATTTTTTTTTCTTTTCTTTTTTTTTTTTTTTTTTGCAGTACAGTGGATGAACCCAATGCCTCACCCCTGTCAAGCAAGCACACCTCTGCTGAACCACAGTCCCAGCCTAATTCTTTTTTTTCTTTCCAAAGGTGGAATAATATTACATTGTATGCATATATCATGTTTTATTTATCCATTATCTGTTGATGGATATAAACTAAGAGCTACAATAATCTGTGCTATGCAACAGTGTCTTTATAGCTTCCATTAGGCAAGGTACCTGAATTATTAAATGTACACCATTCTAAGCAAAACATTGTGGCATATCTTGGCTGTCATAAATAGACATGAGGATATAGGTGTCTTTGGAGATGCTAATTTCCATTGGATACATATCTAAAAGTGTGACTTCTAAATTATCTGATTTTTTTTTTCTTACTCTTTGGAGAACTTTCACAATTTCACAGTGTTTTATATGATGACACTACCAATTTACAATCCCATAAATAGTGCACCAGGATTTACTTTTCTCTACATCCCAACACTTATATTTCTTTCTTTTAAAAATAATGGTCATTTAACCAGATGTGAGGAGATAACTCATTGTGATTTTTATTTTCACTTTCCTAATACTTGATGACTAATGATATTGGCCAGCTTTTCATATAATATGTTGAGCAGTTAATATGTTATTTGAGAAGTATTTATTCAGATATTTTGCTATTTCTTAATAGGCTTAATTGGGGCTTGTATGGTTTTGCTATTAAATTGGAAGATATCTTTATATATTTTAGATATCAATCCTTTGTCAGATTTGTGATTATAAATATTTTCTTTTAGCCTATAGGTTGCCTTATCCATTTATCGATTATTCCCTTTGCTGTGCAGAAGCTTTTAAAATTTTAATTAATTTCAGTTTTTTATTTTTTGTTTTCTTCCCTGTGCTTTTGAAATAAGATAGATATATCTTCTCTTCTCTTATATTATATTATATATTATAATGTATTACACTATCATCATTTCCACAGACATCTATAACTTACAAAATTTTCATATATATATAAATAATATAGTCATGAACAAAAACATTTTTCTAGAAGAAAACATGAGACAAAGCTCCAGATGATAAAAAACATTCTGGCCCAAGTATGGACTATTTTCTTCCAAAGATCTGAAATAAAATATTCTCTAAAATTCACCCACTATATGTAAATCTGTCCAGTTTCCCTGATATGACCCCCCCATGATAATTAAATTATCCTGTTCCTCAATATTATTGCTACTAATGATTTTATTAAATTTAACTTGTATATAATGAGTTTTTCTATTGTGGAATTTTTTTAAGTGAATGAATAAAATAGGGTCATGATCAAACTAAATGGTACTTGATAAATAATATAATGCTAGATAGAAACCATGAATAGGGCTATAAACTCTTCTGACACAGAAATGTTGACAGACAAACTTAGCATCCTGGGGCAATTATTGGAAACATTTAATTCAGCTGCAAACATTATGGAATCATAACACGGTACAGGACATAGCAGAAGGAGCAGATTATACAGGAATTGGTAAAGAGCTTGTAATTGGGTAGTGTGGAAGTTTTAACAACATATACCTTAAGATTTTGCACAGCCCTCACCTTTACATACCACACAAAAAATACCTATTCAACCACTACAGGATACATTTACTACTATAAAACTACAGGGCTCTATCTACCTATTGGATATTGAGCATGGTACTATCCATGGTGAGATTTAAAGTTGATATAAAATGGCTCACCATATCTTAGAAGTGCTATAATTTGATATTCATAGACTGAAATGCTGAAGATCCAAATAACATAATTTTACTGAAGAATTAATGCTTTTTTTCTATAAAGATGTAATATTTGAAGCATGCTTGACATTCAAGGACATTTAAGTGACTTCAGTTCAAATGTTAATTCTGACATTGACCAACATAACAAATATCCACTTAGAAGGGCTTACTTCCAACATTTGAACAAACTAAAACCTGTTTTAAAAAATTAAGTATATTTCAACATATATTTTCCAGAATTTATCTTATGATGAAGTTTTAAATATGAATAATGGGCTTGGTGGACTGTGACTGTCACATATTGGAAACACTATTTGGAAAGATTTTTTTTTTTTTTGGCTCTGCTGTAAGCCATAAGAATTTTTATAAAAAATAAAATAAAACTTACACAATTGGTAGATATTGATAAAAAAGATTGAATCATGCCAAGAAGACTGAATCAACACTTAGATTTTGTGCGTTTCATATATTAACTGTACATTAGGTATACTGGAAAATCTTAATGGGAAAATTTATGACAACTGAATAATAACTCTCAAATTGTGAAACATGTATAAAGTAAGGTCTGGAAACTAATCAAATATTTGTAAAGCTGTTTATAGAATGGAGAATTCTTATACATAGTTAATCAAGAATATCCTTTAACTACATATTACTGGTGGATGTTTTCAAAGCCTATTTACCTAAAACCAGTATTCTTTTAAATTTTTTATTTCATATTATCATAATATTCATCATTGCTTTATTATATATACTGATTTGGAATTGTTGAGTATATAGAACATTGAGAATGACTCAGAGAGAAATCAATAATACTGTGTAAATTTATGGAAAATCTGAAAATCCAGAATATCAATTTCAAAAGTAGCAATAAATCTGTGGAATTAATTTTAATCAAAACTTAGTGAGGAATTACTGAGAAATGTTGAAGAAAGTAAGAAATCCTATGTGTTAGGTATGCTATGAGAGGAAACCATAGCAGATACAAAGAAATATGCAGAAACCAAGACCAGAGTAAGCCTGATAATGATATATAAAAAACAAAACAAAAACAAAAACAACAACAACAAAAAACAGGACATCAGAATATCAGAATAAATTAATATAATAGCTAATACAAATTAAATGTGCTGCTTCCTAAAAGTACAATCATGTACAACAGTTGTAATTTTAATTTCATATCTAGAGAGTAGAAAAATCTAGCACTGTGGCCACTCATTGATGACTATGTCTCTGAATTGGTGGCTCACGACATCTTAGATCTGTATTGACTCACAGATTGTGGCTAGAAGCATCTGCACTGTGAGGAATCATGCTGCAATCCTTTCCTTCAGCTCCTGGTGGTTTTCTGGCAATCTTTGGTGTTCCTTGGATTACAGATGAATCAACCTTATCTCTGCTTTCATGTCCACATGGTGTGCTGACTGTGTGCTTGTCTGTTTCTGTGTTCAAATCTCTCCTCCTTTTCAGGAGACCAGTTGTCTTTGAGATATTTCCTCAAGACATAACTATTATAATTATCATTTTATTTAAAAAAATTCTGCTGTTCAATTTATATTTTATTTATTATTTTTTTATTTATTCATAATTTAATTTTTTAGTAGTACTTTACTTACCATTCATTAACAAGCATACTTGCTACATTTCAGAATAGTATAGCTTTACCTTTTTTGTTCTTATTAAAGCGTTCCAATTTATTTCTCTTTTCTTGATTTTTTAAAGTTTCTTTTGATTAACAAATAAAAATAGTATATATTCACCATGTATAACATAATTTTGCACATGTTTACACAATGAAATGACTAAATCAGGATTTTAAACATATACATTTCCCTCATATTCTTAGAACTTTATTGATTTCTTTTTTCAGATTCTAAGATATATTTTGCACATTTAAAAATCAAGCATTCCAATAATTAAAATCATTTGAACAACAACAAAGAAAAAATGGCACTCTGATGAAACTATATTCTGGGCTGCGAACACCTTGCACCATCTTGGATCTTCCTCTAGATTTCACTGTCTTCCCACCCTGCTTCTTCCTTTACCAACAGGCAAGTTCTTTTCCCTACCTGCCAGCCACTGGCAGACAGGAGAGGCAGGTGAGGGACATTCCTTGTCAGTATTGTTCAATTGTTTGATGTAAAAGTGGGCAGCACTCTCCTTTCAGCTTGATCCAGTCTCTTTGCATCTTACAAAGTCAAACAGCTAAAAGAAGTCAAATAAGAGGGCAGTGCTTATGGAATGTACAGAGTACGTTGGTGCCACACGCCTCATTATGATTCACCTACCTACTTGCTTCTCTTGTTCAAGCAGAAGGCAGAGAATTTTTCTCTTGCATTTCTGTCTTCTTCAATTTCCAGTCATCAATTTCCAGCCATATCACGTTTGTCAGGGGTAGTGGAGAGGAAGAAGGGTTATATACATGGATCAGCGAGGTCTGGTCTTTATGTGGTCATTGCTCAGTCCCAATATTTTGTTAACTCTTGTCACAGTGATGTACAATAGAGCTCTTGAAATTCTTATTCTTTGGACAACATCAGGGAACACAAAAGTGAAGATAGCTCTTCAAAATAATAATTTCATGTCTATTGATTTCATGTCTATTTCATGTCTATATACCCAGTTAGTGGCATTGCTAGAATATATAGTAGTTCTATTTTCTTTCTTTATATTTATGTATTTTTTTATTTTAAGAAAACTTCATGCCATTTTACATATTGGCAATACTAATTTATATTCCCACTAGAAGTATACAAGGGATTTATTTTCTCTACCAACATATATATTTGACTATTTAATTATGAATAATGAGCTTGGTGGACTATGACTGTCTTATCGTCCAACAAAGCAGTCACTTTTGATATTGATCGTTATAGTAAATATGAGGGCACCCTCTCATTGTGCTTATACTTTCCATTCTCCTGATAATTATTGTTGTTAAACATTTTTTTCATATGCCTATTGGACATTTATACATCTTGTTTTAGACATGTCCATTTAGATATTTTCTCCATTTTCTAATCGAGATTTCTTACTATTAACTTTGAGTTTTCTAAATGTTTTCTATATACCTCTATGAAATTTGTGGTGTGTAAATAGGTTCTCTCATTCCATAGGTTGTCTCTTTGCTCCTGTGATAATCTCTTTGACAGTGTGGAAACTTGACAGTGCAGTAGTTGGATGTAAGCTCCTTTGTCTTGCTTTTGCTCTTGTTGCTCATGGATTTGAGGTCAAAGTCCTCCCAAACTTACTTACACCAATGGCATAGAACTTTTCCCAATAGTTTAACAGTTTCAGTTCTTACATTTAAGTCTTGGATGCATTTTGAGTAGATTTTCATATATGATATGAGGGTTGAACCTCATTCTTTGGCATGTGGACATCTACTTTTCTCAGTATCATTTATTGAAGAAACTTTCTCTTCTCCATTATGGGTTCTTTGCATCTTTTTTTAAAAAAATTGTTGACTGGAAATGTGTGGATTTGTTCCTGGGCTCTATATACAGTGCCGTCCGTCTTTGTATCTGTTTTTATATTAGTATCATAGTTTACTTGGTTTCTTTACATTTGATTATTTTCTGTATATTTTCAGAGACTTTTCACTTTAATGTATTCAAGGTATTTCTATGGGTACATGTTCACATTGAATGTGGTAATTGAAGAAGTGGAAATTGCTGAAATTTATTATTTCTCCAAAAGACAGTGGTCTTCTCTTTGAAAATGTAGTATTTTCTTAGTATAAAACTTTGTTTAAGTTTTAAGAAAATTGTTTAAAAAAATGGTTGGAAGCAATGCCTTTACATTTATTTTGAATTCCCAAAATTAAGTAATTTATCATCTTCCTGAAGCCTGTATTACCATTGACCACTTAGTACACAAATTTATTTTTAAATGTTGCATCAGTAAACTCAGTAATACTCATGAATGTGAAAACAAAGTTAAGCATTATAATACAATGAAGATCAATAGTATATTACCATTTCTGGGAAAATGGCTCTGCTAAGAAAAAAGCTTTCCAGAAATTAGTGTGTAATACATATTTAACATGGAAATATTTTCCCAATATTTCATGACCACTGATGTTGAATTGTCAGAAGAAATCAGCATGCTATGACTCAACAATGACTTGAACAAAATAATCATTAAAAACTCAGGTGCATGATGACACTACTTTGAAATGTTGCTCAATAAAAATTTATTTTCTTTTGTTAGAAACACAAAACATACACACAGTGATTTCTTTCACCAGCTAGAGAGTGCTACAGTTCCTGTTAGAATTAATCTGTAATTTATTCTGTTCTGTTACAACTTTCCAAACAATGAATTATTTTAATAGCCACCACTAATGATAGTATTTAGATGGTTTTAAGGGATTAAAAACTACTGCATTTCTTATTAACTCAACATATTAAATTGTCAAAGTTTTTTTCATTTTTGTTTCAAATAATCTTAAATTTATCTAGTGGAAATACCTTCAAATTATCTTGTGGATATTTATTTCAGATACTTATATTCTTTTCTTTCTGTTCTACCAAAATATATGTGCTAGTGACTTAGAATCAATTATTTCTTCAAATAACCCTAGTTTCCTTTAGTGAAACTAAGATTTATAGGTTAGGTGGGACTATTACTTCTAAACTTTATCAATTTTAGTGTAGTTATATAAAGATATAGTTAGAGATGTAGATATTGCTCTGGATTTGGATGTGAGTATGGATATATACTTACTGATATATTATATATATATATATATATATATATATATATATATATATAATAATATATAATATGTATTTAGAATATTGGTCATACATAAAGAATTTACTATTTTTCAATATATATATATATATATGGACTCTATTTTGTGGATTTAACAGTGAATTAAATCATCTCTTACTGACAAGCATAAATATCTAATTTATTAATATAAAAATACCATAGAGATTAGTCTTGGGCATTCATTGATTTGTATTTGTTCAGAAACATTATATTTTTTTTAAATGAGAAGATGGTCTATTTATGTTTATAGTCATATATATTATTTATACTTCAAGAAATGGTATATGTATATGTTGTTATAAGATTTTACCAAATCAAATTCCATATATTTTATATTTAATGTATTTAATTACATATTTTATATTTTAAATAGAATGTCATTTTATATTTTAATTAAGAAAATATGAGATTTTCTTTCTGTTTTTGTTTGTGCATGGTAGAGAGAACTGAACCTAAGGTTCTGTGTATAATGGAGAAGCACTCTACCACTGTTTAAACACCTATAGCTCCTGAGAGTCTGTTTTTAACACTGTCATGCCAACAATTTAGGTACTAAAATTTTAGATTTTTTTCCTAATCCAATATTTTAGAATTGATATTTCAATTTACTTCTCTTTTTAAAAATAGTCAGTAGTTATTGTTTCATGAGTTGTGCTATTTGCAAGCGTTAAAACACATTAAAAGATAAAGCTAATTAAAAAATAAAATGTATTAAAATCATACCAATTCTCTCATAATTAGAAAACATTTTCTGTAAGATTATTGGGAAATGATAATAATATTCAAGCTATGGAAATGTAACATTTTAATATTATGAATTCAAATTTTAGGCCATTTATTCTCAGTTCTCTTAAAATTAATTGCTGGAAGACACCCTGGAGGTAATCTCATTCATGACTCTCAATACTGTCTACCCATTAGAGTCACCATAAAATTTTTTTTATAAAATACCAGTATCAGGGACTTCTCACAGGAACTTTGCATAAGAACTTTTGAAGTGAGACTATAGTATACATCAGTATTCTTTTAAAAATAAGAAAGTGATTATTATGTTCAGGGAAGAATGAGAACCATTAATGAAATGTCCACATTTTACAACTCAATTGTCTTGTTCAAGGTTAATTTTTAGGATTAAGGTATTATTTGCAACTAATGGAATATATGGTTTTAAATGTAGTGCTTAATGAAATTTTTGTTCAGCAGGAAGCAGATTTTATTAGTGCTAACATTGGCCCAGCAGATTAATATCCAAAGGCAGAGCCTTGAATGCAAAAAACTTAATGAGATTTTATGTACAAAACTCAAGTTAAAATACGGAAAATTTCCATCACTCAGAAAATTTTAATTTTTCATCCTGATTTTTCTACTTTTTGGCAATGATTGTAATAGTCATTATGTATAATAGAACGTGTTATATAATATATATATATATATAGATATATACATAAATATATTACATATAATACTACAATATCAAAACCAGGAAATTGAAATTTATATAATCCATAGAATTTTTATTATTATTTAGTGCTATTTCATGCACTCTGTGTGTGTTTAGATCTGTGAAATTAGTATCTATGTAACTACCAACACAGCCAAGATACTATCTGATCATTGAATTTAAGTTTATAGTGGACAAATACAAAGTTTGAAGAAATCTTTCAAGAACACAAAAGACCTACACATCAATTTCAAAGCATTATGAATAAATCAGGACAATCAGAGATACTACCAGCTAATTCTGGCAATTCAAATTCACGGTGTAATTAAACATTTAAAGGATTAATCAGATTCTTCCCTTTATGTAATTTCATTGAATCTCTACCCTCTTTGGAGAATTTGTTCATAATGGTTTGTTTGATATCTCTTATTTTAGTAAAAAAAGTTTTAAGGTTTTGTATTTAAAAATAAGGTTGACATTTGATATATAATACCATATGGAAACCTGGTCCAAACTATTCAAAAAATAGCACATAGAAACTGCTTCAGTGACCTTGACTTTGAGAAATTAAATATAATTTATATTTCTGGATTTCTAGTTAAGCATTTTATGTTTTAAAGAATGCTCACAAATGATTTTTTTCTCTTAAGTGTTTCCTTTTAGAATGCAATTTCACAAAAGAGAGAGAGAGAGAGAGAGAGAGAGAGAGAGGAAAGTACACCCCCCAAAAATGTTCTCCTATTTCTTTTTACCAAAATGATTTGGTGGGTCTAGAACTAGATGGCCTATAGAAGATACTGATGTTTGTGAATGCATTTTCTAGAAATTTCATGCTATAATTCCAAGTAATCTATTTATTAATATCTATTAGAAAACCTTTTAGTCTAGAATATGTAGACTTTTATTCTAACTCAAGATTATTACAAATTTATATGTTATGTTAAACAAATCATTCACTAATTTTTATATTCCATATTTACTAAGCAGTCCTGTATGCTAGCTACTCTGATTAATCTCAAATTTTAATCTGATATTTAGTTGAAGTGTCAATTTTTTTTTAGTGAACTTATACTCTGTAATTGAGAAAAATAATGAATTTCAGAATCAAAAAGGTATTTAAGTAAAGGAAACATAAAGAAATGGAAATTTACTGGGAATAAAATCAAGTTCACAAATTCAGTGTTTGTGTGTGTGTATATGTGTGTGTGTGTGTGCGCGCACACACACACACACACACAAGGCAAATGAGATATCAGACTTCGTCAGTTACTGCAGATTTTAGAAGAGAAATCCAAAATGCCAAAGACTCAAACAAGACTGTTGTGTCATGATAATGAAATAAAAAGTATGTCTTAGGCTATCCTACTGAGCAATCATCATTATACTTGGCATGGCTATTGTTCCTGTGCTTGGTGTGAATTTGAATATGGGAGCATACGTCATGTTTAATCATTTTGGAATTGAAGAGACATGCTAGGGAAGAGATACACACATTAAAAAAACAAAACAAAAAAAAAAAAAAAAAACTACTGTACTTTGAAATGGGTACCTTAGCAGTGGTGCATACATGCATTCCCAGCTACTCAAGGGGCCAAAGTAGGAGGATCCCATGTTTGAAGTCAACCTTAATAACTTATGGAGACTCTTTCTCAAAATAAAAAAATAGAGAAAGCAAAATGATTGGAGATGTAATGCAGTTTAGAGTACCCTTGGATTTGATTCCTAGTACCACAAAAATTTTAATTAATTAATTAATAAAAAGTAAGTAAATAAATAAAAAAGTTTCCTGGTCATTGTAAACTCACCACTTTTACCAGTTACTAAAACATGTTTATCTTCTATATTTGTGGAGGGAACTAAATATGGGTGTGCTAGAAATTATTCACATGTGATTGAGTGATTTATTGGGGCAGAGGTGTTTCTAAGTAGAGTAACCAAAGGATAAAGTTCCTCCATCATGCTGATTGATGTGATTTTACTAGCAGCTGGTAATTGTGAATGTTGACTCAGCATCCACACAGCTCCAAAATTTCTGGAGAAGGGCTGAATGGGATCTTGCGAAATCTGCAAATTCATATGTTCCTATACTCTACCAACTACTCACTTCTTCTTACAAATTCTACTCACTATGATCTCTCTATTCTGTGGGAAGGAAAGAAATACTTCCTTCTTAAATTTTCATTTGACATTGTATTTTTTTGACTGATACTCTAAAAGCCTGTAATCTCATCGGCTTGGGAGGCTGAGACAGGAGGATCAAGACTTCAAAGCCAGCCTCAGCAAAAGTGAGGTGCTAAGCAACTCAGTGAGACCCTGTCTCTAAATAACATACAAAAAAGGTGTGGGGATGTGGTTCAGTGGTCCAGTGCCCCTAAATTCAATCTCTGGTATCAAAAAAAATATTCCATTATTTTTTCTCATATGTGGAAGCTAAAGAGGGACAAAAAAGGAATAAAAAAAGAGATCTCAATAAAATAAGCTAATAGAGTAGAGGAAGAGGATCTACAGGGAGGGAAGAGGGGAGAAGATAAGGAAGTACTGGTGAATGAAATCTGGCAAATTATGCTATGTCCATGTATAAATTTACCACAATGAATCCTGCTTTTACATATAGTAATAATGCTGCAATTAAAATCATGATCATCATCATCATTATCTTCATGGAAGGGACATCAGTATAATAGAGTAAGGGAATCAGGAGGAGAAAAAGGGAAAGTACTGAAGAATAAGATTGATCAAATTATTTCATCTGCATGTATGAATATGGTATGATGAATCCCACTGTTATGCATATTTGTAATGCATCAATAAAAAAGAAAATGTCTAAAAAAGTATTTGTGTGTAATAGTAAAAATATGTATCCTTATTTTTCTATGTTCCTACTGATTGTGGATTCTCTCAAAAACCATATTTCTTCTTTCTGTATCAAGATTCTATTTCAAAACAAGTGAAAGCCCTTTGAAACATAACAACCCATTATGGAAACTCTAGAAGAACGAGATTTTGAAAATAATCAGCTTCTATTCTGATATTTTAAAAAAGGAGTTTATATCAATAGTGTTTCCAATGTACTTTTGCCTGTGTATTACGAATTCTAAAGGAGAAATTTTTTTTCAGGATAAAAGTACATTACGAATTATTGATTTCCATACAGATGATGTAAAACATTTCCTTCATCTCTCTCAAGTGTCTGAGAAAGAAATGCTTCACAATGTAGAGATACAAAGAGTTGTGGAGCTAAGCAAAACACACAGGGCAACACACAAAGAAGTAACCAATTTATTTCATAAAATATTTTGAAAATAAGTAGATAAATCCTGGAGGTATGGCAAAAGAAGTTTATGGCCAGAAAACAAAGGTAGAGATTTGTATCAATTTTTCTGTTAGCCTAGACCTTCGAAATCTAAGAAAGGGATATTATCTGGTGAAGACAAGGGGACTAAACATTCCACTCAAGATCACAAAGCTGGTAAATTGATAAAGCTAACATAGAAAACTAGATGTCTTTAATAAACTACATTCCAATTCAATCCCAGGGAAGAAAATTTGGCAGAAAAATAAAGAAGACACAAGAGAATATTAAGACACTTTAATGAAGAGAATACAAACCAGACTATGGTATAGACTTGGCCACAAGCTATAAATTTTCCTAATGAGGAGAAAAAGGTTAGGAGATAATGTGATTCTGCTACAGAGTTTGCATTGCATATGCATGAAGTTAAGCAAGCAGGTTCATCATTTTACGCATTTTCAATTAGGAGAATTACCAAAAAAAATTCACAGATTTCTTATTCCTGATTGAAAGTTTAAGAAATCTCTGTCTTCTGTGTTTGTAAAATAAATAAATACTTAGACAAGATGGAATGATGGCGTCCACTGAAATTTGATGATGATAACTATTTTCTAAATATTATTAGGTGAAAAGTTTTTTCACAGATGTGTCTCAGTAAGGTTTTTTTTCCTGTTAATGCATACTGCATATCACACAGTTCTACATTTGAAATGTTTTCCCCTAAAAGTTCTGTGGAAAGTAGCTAATTATGGATTACAAAGTATGTTCCCATGGTAATAATGAGTATTCCTATTCACCCAAAATGTTACTCGGTCTACAATGCACTAATAAGACAAAAAACAACTCTTATGAAATGTTAGTGATTAGGCAAAAGGGAAATAATAAAATATAAAAACTCAATTTAGATTTATTTTGATGCTGATATGCAATAACTAGGAGACCATAATGGCAAAAGAATAGGGATCTAGAAGAAAGTATTTTTGTAGTTTTTAAAGAAAACCTTTGGCCGTTTTAAACACTTTTGATGTATTATTGTTATTATTTTCTTATTTTCTGAATTCAAATATTAAAAATATTAAAAACAATGACCACTTATTTTATACTGCATTGATATGAATATTTATGTCAGGACTTTCACAGGATATTAGCAGAATTATTTGACAGTTTCTGGCATGACTGAGATCACCCAGTGATTCATATTATTGCAGTCAAAATAGAAATAATATTCAGGATGTGAAACAACAACCAAAAAAGAACAAGATGAGAGAATACTCTTCTATTCTGTAATGAGTAAGGAAATATTATTTCTGTGAGAGAAATTTTCTCGGCATCTGCTCCTACATCTTTGCTAATTAGAATAGCAATTCCATTGTAGAAAGGGTATTAAAACAGAAATATTTGCAGTTTGAAATGTACCTGATAAGAAACAAAGATGATAGAGGGCAGTAAACTGTCTCTTATCTCTCAAGTTGTAAGAATAACCTATTTCTATGAATCATCACAGTATACTGATGGCACTTGCAAATTGGACTCACTGATTTCTTTATGTCTAACTATTAAACTTCCAAGGTGTGCCCTTTAGAGTTTTGGTAACAAAATTCCTTTCCAGGAGATATATTACTCTCTTATCAAATTGAGGGTTGTTTTTGGTATTGGTGTTATTTTTGCATTCTAAAGTAGGCAGACCTCACAAAGGTTCAAAAGTAACAGGACATTACTGATTTCTTTTTCACCTTCTCCTCTAATCTCATTTTTATGGGTTGGTACAAAGTTTTCACCTTGAAGGTCATGGCTGAGTGAAAGTGTTCATTATCTGTTCAGAGGAAAAGGGTCTGCTATATTATGTGACTCCTGTAATTGATGATTTGTGTTGATTTTTGTTTGGCTATTTTGAGCTAACAGATCTATTATTCTTAGACTTTACATTTATATCAATTGAACTTGAAAATGGTGAACAATGGAAGAAAATCAATTGGGTGATAGCTCCCTTCATTTGGGTGACAAGAAAACTACAGGTCTGGAGATGGGTGGGGGTGTTGAAGTTTCCTTTTTCTTTCATCTCCCTCTCTATCCAGAGGAGCAGGAACATTAATGTGGGCCAGCAACACAGCCTTGCCATGATTGGGCAATGGCATTGTGAGAGGGTTCACATGAAAAAGAGAAAAAAAACACTGAACTCCTTAGGATAAGCTCTGACAGGAACACTGGAGGCATCATTTTAACCACTGTGGTTAAAATGCTTGACAAGTCTGTGTGCCTTTTATTGCTATGGACCCTGGCTTTGAGAATTTCAAAATTAAACCAAAAAGTGCCCCCATGTAGAATAGGGAGAATGAGACTAGCTACTTGCACTTCTCCATTATCAAAGTAAATGTGATCTTTTCACCAGCCCGTTCATTAATATTGTGAATTCCTGGTGAAATTGTAATTCAGTAGATATAATGTATGTTTGGCTGACCTTGTCTTCTCTAAGGATTATTGAATAAACAGAGTGGATGTCATCTTAATGTATATAATTGAGGACATAACACAACTAATTTAATCCTGTTTTCCTAGGACATTTCTGGTTTGAACACTGATACCTCTGAATCCTAGGGAAACTAAGCACTTGCTTAACCTAATATTGAAGATCCTCTCTATGGACCACCTGTCATGTCCTTCTATTTAGACCTAGTAAATTGCAATACATATAATAAAATATGATTGGATTTCTGGTCCTGATCTAGAGGGAGTGAGCATATTAAATCTTATTTTACAATATACTGAAATTAATAAACATACTAAAACACACAAACCAACTAACACAATTCTGAGGATAGATAAAAGCTTCAGTGTGTAAGAACCTCAGGAATGCGGGAACAACCAGTCATTGTTAATGAATCAACAATTGTGTTCTCTCTCTCTCTCTCTCTCTCTCTCTCTCTCTCTCTCTCCCCCTGCTGAGAGCCATAGCCAAGTAGGAATGATGCATGGCATTTTTGGTTTGGAAGGTGACCCTGCTCAAGGATTAGGGTGGCTCCGGGTTTAGGGTGGATCCTGCTGGAATAGGGCGGCTCCAGGTTTAGGGTGGATCCTGCTGGGATTAGGGCATATCCTGCTGCCTCAGGCACCCACTCCTTGAGTTTCCTTGAGTTCTCACAGGGTTCTGAGAGAATTGGTACGCAGAGCCGGTGGAGGGAGTGTATTTTGAATCTACAAGTTTTTGTGGTGGCTCGGTTATTTTGTGCCCAGCCAGTCTGTGGCATTTGGCGGCCTGTGCGGGGTACTCTGAAGCTTGGAGGTAAGTGAAATTGCTCGCCCCTGAGGGAAGGCGAGAGAATGGGTGAGCATTTCAAAAAACAATGTGTTCTTGTTTTGATTTATTTTGTTTTTATTTCAAGTTGCCTGTCCCTAGAACATTTTCAGGCAAACTGGGGAAAATGGTTGGCTCAAACTTTGAAGTTGTTCGCCCCTGAGGAAGAGAAATTGTTAGAGGAAGGAGGCATCCCAGTAAGACCAAGAACAGTTAGGACATATGTTGATACAATACAAAAATGTAGCCCATGGCTTTTTACAGATGAGTTATTAAGTATATCAATGGGGCCATCATGGTATCCTGTAGAAGGATTTTTCTTCAACAAGAAAGAGATGGCTAGTTCGGTTTACTATACTTGTCTAAGTTCTTGGTTTTTACAGACATCTGATTAATTTACAAAGCTAAAGTGTTGAAACATCAACCACTAAATATAAAATCAAGTACTCTTATTAAATTCCATAAGGTAATATATTTAAACATTATGTGTTTTTTCAGAAATTGGTAAATGGAAAAAAAGGTTTAATATTGCTTTGTGTCTGTGTCTTTGCTGAAACAAGGTTACTAAGAGTTAAGATTCTATGAAGTATAATTTATATACAAAGAGTATAAGAAGTTTCAGTTGGGTTTCAATTATAGTATTGTAGTACCATAAAAAATGAAAGTATTTCATCTTATTAAAGTGGAGTAATTTGTCTAAATCAGAAATTTTATAATGGTTGTTTCAGAATGTGAATTTATACAAAGGGTTAATGGCTAGAAAAGAGATACAAATAGATTCAAGATGTGGAAATATATTTTAATATAAAAGGTTAAAGGAAAAAGAAATGTTTCTAGATGAGATAATCTTTGTGTGATAAAGTAAAAAGTTATAAAATGTCTAAGTAAGTTACAAAAGGCTTTAGAAGGTTAAATTGAAGGTGGTTAAGATGCCTTTATGGCGGAGGAAAGATTGCGCCATTCTAAGCCTAGTTAATCTTAAAAACATTACTTAAAAAAAACCCCATAAAAATGAAAAGATAATAGGATAAAAGCAATTTGGATAAAGAAGATTAAAAATTTAAAGTGGAAAACTTCAAAGACATAAGTACAAAAAGGTTTTAAAAAGATAGAAAAGATGTAGGAAGATAAAAAAAAAAAAAGATGTAGGGAGACAAGAATTTAAAACCCAAAAAATAAAAAAAAAAAAACAAGGAGGAAAAAAAGCAACTAAGGATAAATATACAAACCTTAGAAGAAAACTAGAAGATAGAAACATGATAAAAAAATGGTTAAAAATGTCAAATAAAGGTATTTCAGATAAAAAATACAAAAAGCTAAGACAACTATTAGATACAAACATTCAAGATAGAAAAAGGTACAAGAGAGAAGTTTACAGTCAAATATTGGATAAAATAGAAGAACGAGGAGATTATTAGTTATATTTTCAAAAAGCCCATCAACTTTAATTTCTGGTAGTGCAGATATTAGAAGTCTCAGATGAAGGTGTTAAAATTTACAGACAAGAGCCAATTTAGAAAACGTTAAACTAGAAGGGAATTGGTTTAAAACTACATCAAAAAATTAAAAGGACTAAAGTAATTCTAAAAACTAAGGCAAAATGCTTTTGGAAGACTTGAATTTAAAAGGATCTTTAAATTTCCAAAGGATGCATATAGGATATTTTGGAACATCATCCCTGAAGAAAAATCAGCTAGTGTTTTACTTAACAGGGATCCCATACAATCCACAGGGACAAGGCATAGTTGAAAGAGCTCATCAAACTATTAAAACATACTTATTAAAGCAAAAAGAGGGAATTGGAAAGGGGTATATATCCCCCAAAGATAAACTTAAAATAACCCTTTTTACTCTAAACTTTTTAAATTTGGATTCATCAGGACTTAGTGATGTGGAAAGGCATATGTGTCCAAAAAAATGTACATAAGCCTAAGGTACTTTGGAAGGATATTCTAACAGGACAATGGAAAGGTCCTGACCCAGTGATTGTCTGGAGTCGGGGTTCTGTTTGTGTGTTTCCACAGGGAGAACAGCAGCTGATTTGGATTCCAGACAGACTAACCAAAGCAATTTCTACAGACCAAAAAGGAGATGATTTGACTCAAATCCATAACAGCTGATATCCAGACCTCCAGCTTGGCTATTCTTAAATCTGTGACAGTGATTAACCAGCATGCTTTTTTCAATATCTATTTTATTATTGCCTTTTCCCACATCATAAAATTCTATTTTATTTTTTGAGCTCATACAGACCTAGGTTAATGTTTTTCTGATCAGTTTTATTTGTTGACTGTGGAGTTTTTAAACATTGCAATGGAGATTTCACCTGTGTAAAGCTACAAGGCCTTTACTATTGTCTTACGTGTTGTACGTTTGTGTGCACACTTGTGTTTTGTGTTGTATGTCTGTATGTGTGTATGTCCATATATCATATATGAGGAGTACTCATGAAAAATGGATCCGAATTTTTTTTTCCACGTTATTTTAATTGTTTAACTTAAATTGGGTAAACAGCTGTTGAGGATTGTTTTAATATGTGTACAAATAAGGAGGTTAACAGATCTGTTTGTTTACTTTCACCTTTCCTTTGCATTATATTTAATAATTCTGTTCAGGATAATGTAAATTGTTCAGAAAATTGTTTTCTTAGTACCTGTTGGAATGTTACATAAATTCTTTTTATCATGATTGCCAGAATTCCTATCTTCATCCCAGTGCCAGTGAAGACAAAGATAAAACCAAACTACAGCTTTTATGATAGCTATCACAGTAAACTGTATAAACTGATGCATCAATGACTAATAACTCAACAAGTAATGCTCAATCAAAGAGTTGATTTACTTTGGGAGGAAATGGACATATTGATAGATTCCTCCGCTTTGAACTGCTTGCAGAACTTCCCTGGACTATGTATCACTTGTATGCATTGTGAACTATCTGTTGGTGCAGCGAATTGTGGTAGTGCTAGCCTTTATTTGCTGATGGTGTCACCGGTGATACAATTTTTCCAAAGGAGCCGTCAATTGGCTTGGTGTCATGGCATTTCTGTATCCTCCTCCCTTCTGCTAGTGATGGTCTAAAATTTGGGGGCCAACAGAGGTGAGGCAAAGAACCTCACCCCCACACTGGCACCAAGGCCAAATTTGGGGGCCAGCAGAGGTGAGGCAAATAACCTCACCCCCGCAATGGTGCATAGTCCTATCCACAAGTATGGCTGTCTGGACTGGTAGTCAGTGACAGGTATGATCCAATTGCAGTGGTACCAACCTAAGACAGGAGGCTGACGCCTAGAGGTCAGCTCATCGGATGACGGGTAAGAACCATATGTTGTATTGGACAACCTAACAGGCACGGTCCCCAAGCCACATTGCTTGTTGTTTATTTAAACAGAAGGGGGGAGATGCTGTGAGCCATAGCCAAGTAGGAATGATGCATGGCATTTTGGGGTTGAAAGGTGACCCTGCTCAGGGATTAGGGTGGCTCCAGGTTTAGGGTTTAGGGTGGATCCTGCTGGAATAGGGTGGCTCCAGGTTTAGGGTGGATCCTGCTGGAACAGGGCAGTTCCAGGTTTAGGGCGGATCCTTCTGGGATTAGGGCATATCCTGCTGCCTCAGGCGCCCGCTCCTTGAGTTCTCGTGGGATTCTGAGAGAATTGGTACGCAGAGCCCAGTGGAGGGAGTGTATTTTTCCCAGAACATGCATGTAGAGTGTCAGTGAGAGTTCAGGAATAAAGAGTTACTCTTGGAATCTACAAGTTTTTGTGGTGGCTCGGTTATTTTGTGCCCAGCCAGACTGCGGCATCTCTCTCTCTCTCTCTCTCTCTCTCTCTCTCTCTCTCTCTCTCTCTCTCTCTCTCTCTCTCTAACCTAGATGCAGGACTAATAAGAAAAACTGAATTGCCAGCAGGAGAATACAAAATACATAACTTAAATGAACTATTCAGGGAAGTCAAAGACCAATGGTGCTGCCTCCCACTTTTATATTCATATTATGTCAACTCTTGCAGGATAGAGATCTATGTACACTTTCTTACATAGGACCAGTGATAGTGAAGGGGAAAGGTACAATCTCCCAACTAGCAGTCAAGGTAATCCTCAGAGGACAAATCTCTCTTGACTCTCACTACTCTACACAGGACAAATGCCTCTTAAGATAAATGAATCCCTCATCCCAACCAATGAGGCACTGACAGATCTACAGAACAGAACTTTGTCAAGAGTGAGGAAAAGCTTTAAACCCCAAGTTTATAAAGGGAATATCAACACTGGGAAATATACACAGGATTTGGGAAGAATCATATGGAGGAGGAAGCTAGAGAAAGGACACTTTCTATTTAAAACCAGTTGTGTTAAGATCTGTACTCACCTCATAATTACATAGGAATAAAAATTATTTGAATTGACATTAAAGGGTCTTTCAATATTGAAATAGAGTGTAAAAACCAATGCTCAGTTTTTTGACTTGGTACTAATAAAATAAGGAGTATGTCAGAGGACCACAGTAAACTAAACAGACCTCAGTAATAACAACCACAGAAAACTTACAGACAACTGATTTTACCCTAACAAGATTGTTGTCTGCTAAAACAATAGAAGAAACAACAAAAGTCAATTAATATTGACAATATCTCAGTAGGACCCAGAATTACATAACATAAAATTCAAAATTACAAGAGACATATCAATTATTTAAATGCATACAGAAAAAAAAGAAACTGAATGATTCTTAACTAAAAATCAAGGGATGCTAACCTTAGAATAGTTCTAGTATTAGAATTATAATTGCAAATTCTTGAAAAACATTTTTAAAATGAGGCTGGGCTTTCAACTCATGATCCTCCTATCTCAGCCACCCTCAACGAAAGTGAGGCGCTAAGCAACTTAGTGAGACCTTGTCTCTAAATAAAATACGAAATAGGCCTGGAGATGTGGCTTAGTGGTTGGGTGCCCCTGAATTTAATTCCTGGTACCCTCTCAAAAAAATATATCTTTTGGAACAATATAAATATCTACTATTAATGTTTTAGTAGTTAAGAAGAAGAAGGTGATATTGCTGCAGAAAAAAAAAAAACAATTGAAGAAAAATCAGTGAAATCTTCCAAAATTTGGTTAAAAATATAAGTGCACAGATTCCGGAACATAGCAAACCCCAATCAGCTTAAAGAAATCTAAAGCAAGTAATATCATAATCAAATATCTGAAAACAGAAAGAAAAAACTTGTTAGCATCAAGAGAAATATAACAAATTACAACTGGGAAAAAGATTTGAATTTTGAATGATATCAGGTTGCTTATTAAAAATCATTGAGATAAGATTAGAGTAACATCTTTCAAGTGCTGAAAGAAAAGAATTGCCAATACTGAATCCTAACTACAGTTAATATCCTTCAGTCATATAGGAGGAAAAACAAAGCATTCTCAAATGAACTAGAAGCATTTCTCAGAGCACTTAAAGACAGTAACAATATTTTTAAAAGAAATGCTAAAAGAAATTCCTCAGAATGATGAAAAAGGGTAGCAGAGGGCACCCTAGAGTGCAAAGAATGAATGAAAAAGGTGTGAACATAAAAGTACTGAATAAAGTAGATTATTTTTCACCTGTGAAGTTTGGGAAAATATGTAAATATATTAAAATATAATATTTTAGTTACTACTTTTAATTATGTATTTGTAATAGATATGAATACTATATTATAATGAGGGGTGAAGTAAAGAAATAGATTTGACTATGAATTTTCTATATTTTACTTAAAGTTGCAAAATATTGACTGTGTGTTGGTTATGTAAATTTTTAAATGACTCTTATGATTTCTAACGCATCATTTAAAAATATATTGGCTGAAAGTTGTGATATGTTAAAATATAAATCTGTAAAAATATACAAATATTTAAAGAACAAGAGAAGTAGTATAAAAATGGAACAAAAATAGAAGTTATAATAATAATAATGAATTCACTATACCATTTACATAATATATTAAACAATCTAAAAATGTAAATTAAGTAGTATGATTGGAAATAATTTTTCAAGTCAATAATTTGGAAACTACAAATTTGGGGATTCATAACTCCTGATTTCAAGATTCATTATAAATTTAAGGTGTGATCATGAGTGAAGATAAGATGTGTAGATGAATGAAAGAGAATGGAAAATTCAGAAATTGGTCGGCACAAATATGTTGTCTGATTTTTGACAAATCAGTAGAAAAGTAAAATCTTTGAAAAAATTTTCTTGGAATATAGAGACATCCATATGCAATACAAGAGATATGAACCTATTCTTCACATTGTATATAAAATTAACTAAAAACAGATCATAAACCTAACTGTAAGATATAAAATTATAAAACTTAATGTAAAACCTAGGAGAAGATCTTTTCAAAGTCCCATTAAGCCAAAATTTGTGGATACAACACAGAATGGAGCTGCATAAGCAAAATACAGCAAATGATGGATTAGGCTTTATCAATATGAAACTCCATTATTCTATAAAGAACATTTTAAGAGAATTAAAAGGCAAGTTACGAGTAGGGAGAATTTTTGCAAAACCCATCTCACACAAAAGATTCTTATCTAGAAGTTGTGAAGAATGTTTCCAGTAAGTACAGCTGACTCTGGAAATGTAGGTACCTTTGTTTTTTAAAGTTGCCACAAACACTAAACTCAATATTGTTCCTAGGGGAAATTTAGGTTTTGTTTTCAGCAGGTCTCCGGTTAATCCATTTTCATTACCCAATCAATATATAACTTGGTTGTGTGTATGTTCTGTTAAAAGACACCATATTTTTATTTTTTGTTTTTTATTAACATGTACAGTAGTAGGGCTCAGTGTGATATTTCCACACATGCACACTGCACACAGAGTGCCCTGCTGAAACCCAACATTCTTTTATTCACCCTCCTCCCCTCACTCCTCCCAAGCTGTATTAATCACTATTCTATATTCAGGTTGACTTTTTCTTTTTTTTTTTGCCCTCACGTGTGAGAGAGAATATTCAGTACATCCTATGTTTAATTTATTTATTTTATTGAAACACTCTTTTATAACATTGATTAGACTTGTCTCACTTATGAGCTCACGGATCTTCTTGCTTGGTCTCAATGCTGGGACTAGAGGTGTGTGTCATCAGAACTGAATAAAAGACACTTTCTTTAATATATTTTGTTGAAACATTAACATTGAATTCGTGGCCAACAACATTTAATCTAATGCCTGATCAAAGCTTCTCTAGCACACCTGTTCTCTTTCTCTGCAAAGGCACATCACAAACTCGTCACACTCAGGAATACCAAGCAATCTCTTAAGTACTACATTTGCAGGCCATTTTAGACAGTGAAATCACCAAAAAAAAAAAAAAAAAAAAAAAAAAACTGTTAAAACACTTGCACTAGACTGTCAAAAGGAAACTTCTTAAAGCTTAAACAGTAAAGCAGAGCTTTACTGCCTTGTTCTGCCTCAACTGGGAATACACACAATGGATGACTCAAAATTTTCAACTCTGAACATATTTGTGTATGTACATGACCTTCAGTATTTATCTGGAAGTAACAAATAAGTTTTACAAAGTATGCAAATTTATCAATACAAAATTTGTGAATAATGAAGATGATTAATTACAATATAACCCAGAAAGACTATTGGCAAAAGACTCAGAGAATCCCCCCCACCCTAAAAAAAAAAAAGTCAAATAAATACATGAAAAGGTGTTCAACAGCATTTGTCATCTGAAATAAATAATTAAATTTAAAATTAGATATAAATTTTAAAGAGGCCAATTTTAAAAAATGATACAGAAAATATTCAGAGCTCATGAGAATTCAGAGCAATTAAAATTCTTATATATTGCCAGAAGGAATGCAAAATTCTTCCAATACTTTGGAAAACATCTTGGTGGGTTACTTGTTTGTTTGTAGGCTTGTTTTCTTGTTTGTTTCCTTAATACATAACAGAAAATATATTGGAGTTCTCTATAACCACCATAACAAATTACCCAATTTTTTTTTTTTTTTGCCTTCAAATAAAACCAATGCATTATTTTACAGTTCTCTAAGTTTAGAGGTCCAGGTTGGTTCATGGGTTTCTTTGCTCCATTTTCACAAGGCTGAAATCCGAATGTCAGTCAGATAGGCTCTTATTGGAAATTTCCAGAAAGAACCTTTGAGCAGGCTAATGTAGGTGTCCTCAGAATGCAGCTGCTGAGGCCTCTGTTTCCTTGGTGATTGCCAGCTGAAGCTGCTCTTAGATTCTAGAGGACTCACCTTAGCCTTTGCAGTTGAGATTTTACTTTTCAGAGCAACTGTAATCACTACATCAATCTTAGAGATCCCTAGGCTTGGATCTCTCTTATTTCCTCTTCCACCAAAATTCTTTCTTGATTCCTAGGAAAAAATGTGTCTTGTGGGCATAGAGGTGTACACCTATAATCCCAGTGGCTAGGAAAGCTGAGGCAGGATGATCATAAGCTGAAAGCCAGCCTCAGCAATTTAGGGAGGCCTGAAGAAATTTAGTGAGTCCCTGTCTCAAAAAAAAAGGGGGGGGGGATGGGGGAGGCTGGGGACGTGGCTTAGTCATTATTTACCCCTCAGTTCAATCCCCAGTACAAAAAAAAAAAAAGTGTGCTTTTCAGGTAAGAGTCCACGTGATTATAATGAATGGTCTCCAGGATGGTCTCACGATTTTCCAATTCTTGTTGCTAATTACATACACCAAGGAAATTTAGCCAAGTAAAGAAAAATATTCAAAGGTCCAAAGATTAGGGCATGACCAATTTTGGCATGCCCTTATTCTGCCCAGCATGGCTGCCAAAATAATGAGAGATGCAAAAATCACAAAACAAAAGAATAGACCTTTATAAAAGAATGCCATAAATTGAAATTAATTAAGTTTTAATTCAAGTATGTGCATTTTAATAAAGCATATACTGTATTCAGATTGCCTGAGTTTTCAGTATAACACTTTTCTATTATATACTTCTAGGATGTGATAAATTTACTAGCATTGTCTTATTTGCATCTATAAATAGTCTTTGGGGAAATAGCTCTTCCAACTTTTTCTCATTTGAAATTGAGTTGTTTATTTTCTTATTATTGATTTTTGAGGATTATTTACATATCATATGAATATATATCCTTTATATATGGCTCATAAATATTTTCTCTCTGTTTGCATTATTGCTTTTTCTTATTTGTAATATTTTTAAAATATTTTATTCATTAATAGTGTCTTTTAAGCAGCAGACTTAACTTTTATGAAGACCAGTGTTTAAAGTTTCCCTGAGAGATTTATATCTTAAAAGTGCAGAAAAAGAATTTATGATTTCCAGTTTTCTATGAAAGGTGAGGTCAGGGGCTTACAATCAGAAAATTCACTCAAGCTGATCCTAACCTTAAGGCAATCTAGGTCAATATAACTTTTCATTTTGTCATGTCAGTGGTAGCTTTAGAATACATCTATAACTCTTTATGCCTACTTTTAAGTGTTGAAAACTTCACCTACTTCCTCCCTTCCTATTCTTTGTTCCACCAGTATTGTGATTTATTTTTAATATATATGTAAACCCTACACTGCATTGTTATCATCTCTATTTAAGCAATTATATTTCAATAATATTTAATCAATAAGAATAGTAAATATTTACAAGCATAATTACTAGTATTATAGTTCTATCTTATTTCATGTAAATCTACAGTTTTGACCTGATATCATTTATCTTCAACTTAAAGGATTGTCTATAACATTCTGTTAGGGGAGGTTGGCTAATTTATTTTAAATTATGGTTAATTTCTTTGTTTTTGTTTTTGTTTTATACTTCAGTAATATTTTCCTCCTCCAATATCTAAACAACTGTTAATCTTAAAACCAACATGGTTTTATTGTATTCATTTGTAATTTTTGTCTCTAGCAGAGCGGTGTGTTTGTGTGTGTGTGTGTGTGTGTGTGTGTGTTTTAATATCTCTGATGTCTTTGCTTATATTTCTTAACCTCTTATACACAGCTAAAATAGCTCTTTTATTTTAATAGTGTTCTTATTCTAATATCTCTATCTTACTGGATCTGTTTTGACTGATTTTTTTTTAAACTACCATGTCTTCCATTTTGCTGTTTTGTGTGCCTGTCATTTTTGTTTGGATGTCAGGTATTACCAATACTTTGTTGGTTGTTAGACATTTTTTGTATTCCTATCACAATACTTGAGATTTGCCTGGTATAGTTATTTGGAAAATAGCTCTTTCATGGATTACTTTTAAGATTCATTTGATGAGACCACAGCTTAGTTTCTGGGTAATCATCCTCACTGCTGTTACTGTTACTAGACCCTTCCAAGTAATCCATTTAGTTCCTTGTGTCTCATGAAGTTTCCTGTATGCTCAAGAGTAACAAGCCCTGTGTGGCACCAGAGAATGTTCTCTTTATTACTCCAGAGATTTTTCTCTTTATTGCCCCTGTCTTAAGTAATTTCCCCAAAGTATGACCTGATTAATATTTAGTTGCATTCTCAAGGACAGCCATTTTCAGATCTCTGAGGTTTCTTTCTTTCTTTGTTTTTTTCTCATGCAGTTCTTTTTTTTTTTTCCTCAGAGACACCTTATCCTTCTTATTCTAGCTCTCTTGGTTTTCATATTCCTTCAGCTCTACTCCTAAAGCTACCATGTGCCCCAGTCTCCATGTGGTGTGCCCCCTCCAATAACAAATGGTAGAAACTCTCTCAAGCATATAATTTTAATGTCTGTTTTTCCATTTCTCAAGGATGGTTATCTTTCATTTCCTGAAGTACTATCCAATGTTTCATATCCAGTCTAATCTTTGATGTCTTAAAAACCATATGGTGTGCATATAACAATGAATCTCACTATTATGCTAATTAAAATATACCAATATAATATTTTTAAAAAATTCTTTCTTATACTTTGTCTACTTTTTGGTTACTTCTGGTAAGAAATTGATTCATCTTAATGAGTAGCAGTGTTTCAGATGTTTTGTTGACAAAATACAGGTGTATTCCATTCGCTCTTAATTGCCCTTGAATGTTTTTCATGCTGAAGGAAGAATGTATGTAATCAGCTAAGACAAGCACCTCTGTTAATAACTTGAGGGCCCCAAAATTGAAAAAAAAAATCCTTTTAAGATTGAAAAATACTAAGTGTTTTGATCTTGCCATTAATTGATTTATTTCAGAAAGCTTCCTGTAATTAACATATATTCCCAAAATATTGTTTTAATATACTTTTCCAGTAAAGTAATCCATGCATCAAGATGAAACTTCAACATGTTAAATATATCATGTGAATGACCCATGACATCAATAGTATTTAGAGCACTACATTTATAGGACAAGCAAGATTCCACTTGAAAGAAGTAATTTAATTCACAACCAAGTCTGCATCTTTCTGCAGAGATAAGCAATCATTCCATTTCATTCCTGATCAATAATAGCATTGCCAATGGATTTTGTTGTACTCAGACTATCCGATCCCTAGGCAGCCTAAAATTATATGAATAAATTTTTATAATACTTTAATTCATATTTATAAGCTATAAACATATTTATATTATCAATTCAGGTTAAAAAATCTCAATTTTTCATAAATCCTGCATGCTGCCTTATATCTCCAAATGTAAACAACAATATTTTATACTGAGTTTAGAATTTATTAAGTAAGGTGCCAGGTGCCAGCAGCTCAGGAGACTGAGGCGGGAGGATTGTGAATACAAAGCTAGCCTCAATAATTTAGTGAGGTTCTCAGCAATTTAATGAGATCTTGTCTCTATATAAAATATGGGGATGTGGCTCAGTGAAAAAGCACCCCTGGTTTCAATTTCTAGTACCAAAAAAAAAAAAGGTCTATCAAGTAAGGAAATTTGTTCTGAAAATTGACTTGAATATCTCAGAACTTATTTCAAGAAATCTCAGTCAACATTAAAGAAAGTAACTACTAATGATATTAAGCATTTTCATGAAATAAAATTTTCATACATTATTTATAAACTGAGAGTTTTTAACATACATTAAACATGACTTATAACAATAAGTACATTGTTACATAAGATGAACAAATAATATGTGTTTTCTAATCTGAAAATTCTAGCTACAATCTCCTCCAAATCATGGCTTCCTTCACTGAAAACAAAGGAATCTGCCATTGTATATATGAAGGATTATTTCCACAAGAGAGAATGATATAGCACTCTGATAGAAGTTGTTGTTTACCTCAATCTACATCTTTACAACAAGTTTTGTCTCAGAGGTAGATAGTGCTTAGAACACTTTTTCCAATGTCTCTGTAGGCTTTATTTTGAAGGTTAGAGGAATATCAAAATGTTACCCTTTGTTTTCTTTTGATATCTCTGTGTACCATGAGATCCCACATATCCTTCTTTGAAGTTGTGCTTTCTGCTGTTTCTAAGCTGTTTGGATCTGCTTCTAGTCCTGCTTGCTTTTGACTCTTTTTAACTTTTTCTTTTAGTTCTTTATCTGTGCAATTCCTTGGAGTCTCAGGGTGAATAGGCATGACTTAACTGCTAGTTTTCAAAAGTCACAAATGAAATAAGCTCAGGAACTTGAGATATCCTGCCTGGTGCCAGGTACAAAAAAACTTTCCTAATGCTGCAGTTTTGGCAGACAACTGCATAAACCTGTAAGAACATGGTGAAGTAATAAAATTATGGGACATACTGGCTGAAATATCAGAAAAGAAACCCAATATCAATTTAATGGATTGTAGTTGCATTATTGATTTTGTTCCTTAGAACATGTTTCAAGGGAAGTAAAATCTATTATTCTACAATAGTAGTTTAAAATCCAGTTATAAATTATATCACAGTAAAATTCCTGGAAAATGAATAACCTAACAGGATATATTTTGATGGATTTAACATCAAAAATAAGGAAAAAAATAAAGTTCAATGATAGACACAGAACTCCTGAATTTTTAGGGCTATTTTACAAAATAAAACTACGACAAAAGATTTCATAAATAAAACTAGGAGATGATGGTATAGTGATTAGGGTTTTAATGTACTAAAGAACAACCAGTTATCTCCGACATACATGATATTGTGATCTTAGTGAGTCATAGATTGTAAACATAATAATAGCTCTATGTTTAGCATAATAAATATGTAGCATGCTCCTCAAACATCATTATTTAACACTATGAAAAACAGTGGTGCTCAGTATGCATGAACAATTTAATGAGGTCTTCATATAGGAGCAGGATATTTGAACTTATCGAAGGATTGAAAAGATATTTGTAAGAATAAAAGAAAGCTATGAGTTAACGATATCAGGTTTCTGCAAAATATGAGGGGATGGTTGAAAACTAAGAAAAAAATAATAAAAACCTGAAATCATTACATTAATGAGTATAGTCCTGAACCCATATAGAAATTAAAATCTTTTCAAAACTTCGCTTCCATCCACTCAGATTCCCATATTGTCCATTGGCAGGACATAACATGAACTATGTGCTGTAATATTCTGCTTTAATCTTTTGGCATCTTAAACTTAAGGCAATTTGTTGTACACAAATATTACATGCCTCTCCTTATAGGAGATGCTCATATTAAAGAACATGAACTGTATAAAATAGGCTGGGGGTGTAGCTCAGTGCCAGTGTGCTTGCTTGGCATGCACATTCATGAGCCCCTGAGTCCAATTCCCTGCACTTGGTGGCGACAGGGAAGGAAGGAAGGAAAAAAGAAAAAAAGAATGAGAAAACAAAACAAAAAAAAACAGAGAAAAAGAGAAGAAGAAAAAGAGGACATAATAGATATAGGCTTGAAAATTAGATGTTTCTAAATTCAGTTATACTACTCACAAATTGTAGAACATGGAATAAGTAGCTGACCTCAACTAATGTTAGATTTATATATATATATATATATATATATATATATATATATATATATATATATATTATTTTACAAAACATAATGTACATGAAAATATTTTGCCTTGTACCCAATGGACATATATTTCTACTTGCATATTTTATTTAATTGCTTTGCATTAGCCATCTTAAAATAATCTAGTATATCTGTTGACCAAATTATATCCAGTTACACTGTTTTATTTATTTCTGGGTTGTACCCAAACACTAGATATCAAATTACTCCTGTGCACCATTCATGACCTTCATTTGGAAGGCTGAATATTGAATCCTGATAAGTATAAATTAACTATTTACTGTCTCATCATATTACACAAAATAGAAAATTCTCCTATTGTTACATTTCCATAAATTCACTGTGAAGACAACATAATACAACAATTTTAGCTTTTCTTTTCTGCCAAAGTATACAAGTTACTTATTTTTTTCTGAAGAGATTTTTAAACCTGTGCAGATACTTAGTGGAAGTTAGTAACATCAGGACAGAGCCAAAGCTATAAAAATCCTATATAAAAAAAAAAAAAAAAAAAAAACTTAGTGACAAATAGCAGCATGCTCCAAGGGACTATCTCTTTATAAAGCATTCAACTGGGCAAACTCTGTCTCATCATTATTTAACTTGCACTTTCAGAAATTTAGAACATTTTGAGTTGGTTACTCAAGGCTGCTATAGCATGGATTCAATTCAATCAGGGTAGGATAGCTTGCCTGATTGAATCTCCCACAGATAACCAATATACTGTACACTCTCCCAAATGTAGAAATAAAACTGCATAGGTTAAAGGAGACTTTTCAAGTCACTGCAGAAGTCAAAAATTCAAAGGAAATGGATATTAGAGGGAATGGAACTGTACTGAGACAGGTTTCCCTTGAAGAGTCTTTTCACCTGAGAAGAAAATTCAGGCCTCCCTGTGTAATAGCAACACACGCTTGCTCCCAAACCTGCATTACATTACTCAGCCTAAATCCTCATCTGATCAATGAACTCTACCTACATGGAGGAAACTTAAATATCCCAACAAAAACACAACCACTCGAAGTTTGAAAGAAAAGAATAAAGATTTCAGTAACAGCCCACAGAGGTTAGATAAATTTTGGGGTTTGGATTGAATAGTTACTGGTCTAGAATAAAAATTAACACTATTTAAAGGAAGAAATCATAATTGAATGTTCCATAATTTATATCATCCATAATAATAAACCTTAATAAAGTCTATAGGCAAAAAAAGGGAAGTAGTAGGTGAAGAAATAAATAATTTGTGAATGGAAAAGGAAATTATAAGAAGAAGGACTTATTCTAGGAATTAACATGAAATATATGAAATAAAAACATCATATTCTTCAGCATAATAGCAGATCATAGATGACAGAAGAAAAGGTTGGTGGACATGGAGATAAAACAATATAATTATCTAAGGAGCAGGAAGACAAAAGTTCTTTAAAAATAAAAAGTTCAAATTTTATTTGGCATTTGAAAAGGAGATATACAAAATGAGGCAGAAATCATTTGAAAAATATGGAATTTACTAAGCTTTCTGAAAAATATCCACTTACAAATCAAAAATGCAAGGGGATTATAAGAAGGATTAATACAAAATAATCCATATGTAGGCATATCATAAACAAATAACTGAAAACACAAAATAAAGAGGCAAATCTTAAAAACAAATAGATAAAAAGAACAATTTGCATCTAAAAGCAGTGGGGTAAATATCAGCTTACTTCTTGTCAGAAAATCCTTGGAGATCAAAGATCTTGTGTAGGGGAGGACAGAGGCCAAAGAAATGTCAACCTAGAAAAGTCTATATCCAGTTAAGGTAACACTCAATAAAGAGAGAAAAATGACAAAATTAATAGACTATTAGACCAAAACCACATTCACAGTTGAAGAATTTAATAAGGCACTTAGAATTAGATAAAACCATTAGAAAAACTAGAGAAACAGAAGGATTTGAGCTTCTTCCAATGCAAAATTTTTTTTAAAAAAATCATTTTTAAAGTACACTTAAAATCTTTTCCAAATATAACAATTGGTAGGACACAAAATAACTGTCACTGAATTTTTAAATATAACAGGTCTATAGCTTATGACAAAAATTGAATTATATTAGATTCATTAACTTTACGATATCTACAAAAACTTTCCCAAGTAATTGGAAAAGTTTATAAAATCTGTTTTTCCTTGATGAATGTTTACAGCCACTTGAAAATAATGTGTATTCTCCTCTTGTTAAGTAGAATGTCAATAAGTTAAGTTGATTGATACAACTATTTACATCTTGTATATGCTTACTGATTATCTATTAGTTTTTCCAATAAACAGTTACTTATCCATAGTTGAGATAGAGAATTGCTTTCCAAAGGTGTAACTGTGGATTAGCCTTTCAGGTGAGTTTTTGCTTTATCTTTATATATTTATTTTTTGACAATTCTAGTATTATATACATATTTATGATTTTTCATCATTTCTTTTTGAAATCTTGATGAATTGATTGTTTTATCATTATAAAATTGCCCTCTTGGTTACTGGTTGTCGTCTTTGTTCTGAAATCCACATTATCTAATAATAATAGTCTATCCCTGTTTATTTTGATGTTTCCACAGCTTGTCTTCTTCCAATTTTTTTTTACATTTCATTAGTCAGATTAATAACAAAACGATGTTTATAAGTAAAATTTGTTGATTTTAGCTGAACATCTGATGGTTTTTAACAAATATATGGAATCCTGTACATAGTACCACAATCAAGGCAAGGCATATGACCATCATGCCCCCAAATACTTCATTCCATGTTACAGTTAATTCTGTCCCTTTTCCAAATTCATGGCAACCCTCTAATATAAATGGAATAACCCAGAGATTTACTTTTTGTGTTGAACTTCTATTGACATTGTATTTTTCATTTTGATCCTCACTATTGTATGCATAAATAGATTTGTTATTAGTAAATAGCATTCAGTTGTATGAATTTATTAGAGTTTGTTACCAGGGTTCTATTGATAGGCATTTTTGTTGCTTCTAGTTTGCATAAATTATTAATAAAGCTGCTATCAACCTTTTTGTATTTGTCTTTGTGTAGACTTAAGGTTTTCATTTCTCTTGAGTAAATATATAAAGTGAGATTGTTGAGTCATATGGTAATTATTGGTTAACAATATAAAAGACCACCCAATATTTTCAAAAGTGTTTTTTTTCTTTGAATTTCTTATTGCTATTCATGGGGCTACAGTTATTTTATATATTCTCCATAACTTGGTATTGCTAATGTTGTTTAGTTTTCTTCATATTAGAAAAAATTACTCAGGGCAAAAGGTATATTCTGTTATTTCATTTTTTAATATATGTATTTTGAGTTGTTGGTGGACACAATACCTTTATTTTATTTTTATGTGGTCCTGAGGATTGAACACAGTGCCTCATGTATGCTAGACAAATTCTCTACCACTGACCCACAGTATTAGTCCCTGTTATTTCATTTTTTTGATGTCTGTTGATATCCAGCATCTTATGCTTAGAAGCCTAGCATCCACTTAAAAATTTTCTAGTAAGAAAAGCAAGTCAGAGATTCAATCCTCTATTGTAGTTTTTTTTTTCTTAAGTTAATTTTATTTCAAAAGTAATACCTGTTACAATTACTTTGGAAAACTGGAAGTCTTTCTGGAGCTAAGGATGCTTGTCCTATAGTTTGGCTATTTTACTTGTAGGTACATACCCAATGGGAATGCAAGACTGTTCACTAAAAGACATGCAGGAGAATGTTCATAGCAACCCTATTTGTAAGAGCCTAAAGGGGAAACTTTCCAAATGCCTATAAAAAGTAGAATGGATAAGTAAGTAGCAGTTTGATTACCACTGTAATATCATTCAATGAAAAAATAAAAGAACTGACATTTTGTCCAACAGCATGGATGAATCTCACAAACAAATGTTGAACAAAAAAGACCATACAGAAATAGTATGATTCTATTCATAAAAAGCTCAAAAGTTAGTAAATTAATACACACTGTTAGAAGTCAGGATAAAAATTACCCTTTCATGGATCATGACTAGAAGAAGGTAAAAGGTCTCTGGGAGTTATTCATGTTATTTCTTAATGCTATTATATGCCACACAATTTGCAAAAGTTTATGATTCTGTATGTTTATAAAGAGTTTTTATTTTTTTTTATTTTTAAAAATTTATATAAGAATGCAGAATGCATTAAAATTCTTATTACACATATAGAGTACAATTTTTCATATCTCTGGTTGTATACAAAGTACATTCACAACAATTTGTGTCTTCATACATGTACTTTGGATAATGATGTCTATCACCTTCCACCATTCTTGCTAACCCCCTACCCCTTTCCTTTCCCTCCCATCCCTCTGCCCTATATAGAGTTCATCTATTCCTCCCATAATCCCCTTCCCTACCCCACTATGAATCAGCCTCCTTGTGTCAGAGAAAACATTTGGCATTTGTTTTTTGGGGGATTGGCTAACTTCACTTAGCATTACCTTCTCCAATGCCACCCATTTACCTGCAAATGCCATGATTTTATTCTCTTATATGGCTGAGTAAAATTCCATTGTGTATATATGCCACATTTTTTTTTTTATCCATTCATCCACTGAAGGGCATCTAAGTTGACTCCACAATTAGCTATTGTGAATTGTGCTGCTATAAACATTGATGTGGCTGTGTCCCTGTAGTATGTTGTTTTTAAGTCCTTTGCGTATAGACCGAAGAGAGGGATAGCTGGGTCAAATGGTGGTTCCATTCCCAGATTTCCAAGGAATCTCCATACTGCTTTCCATATTGGCTGCACCAATTTGCAGTCCCACCCGCAATGTATGAATGCACCTTTTCCCTTACATCCTTACCAGCACTTATTGTTGTTTGTCTTCATAATAGCTGCCATTCTGACTGGAGTGAGATGATATCTTTGAGTAGTTTTGATTTGCATTTCTCTAATTGCTAACAATGATGAACATGTTTTTATATATTTGTTGATTGATTGTATATCATCTTCTGAGAAGTGTCTGTTCAGGTCCTTGGCCCATTTATTGATTGGGTTATTTTTGTTGTTGTTGTTGTTTTGGTGCTTAGCTTTTTGAGTTCTTTTTATACCCTAGAAATAAGTGCTCTATCTGATGAGTGAGGGGTAAAGATTTGTTCCCAATAAGTAAGCTCTCTATTCACCTCACAGATTGTTTCTTTTGCTGAGAAGAAACTTTTTAGTTCTAGTCCATCCCATTTATTGATTCTTGATTTTAATTCTTGGGACAAAGGTGTTCTTTGTTGTTGTTGTTTTTGTTTTTTTCTTTTGTTTCTTTACTATTGAAATCTAGATATCCTTTGTGCATTATGGATATAAGTGCATTATCACATGTGTTGTGTATATTATATTTCCAATACATTTCTTAATAGTGACATTTATTGCATAAAATTTTCAAAATTTTGATGAAAATCAACTTATCACTATTTTATGTGTTTAATTTAAAGGTCAGAAAATTTTGCCTAACCTGAAGGAAAACATTTTCTCTGATATTTACTTCCAGAAATTTATTGGTTTAATTTTTACATTTAGACTTATCAACCAGGTCTAGATATTTTTAATGTAATATGAAATAAGAATAAAAGGTTATTTTATATTGAGGTATGGGTTTCTGATTGTCCAGCACCATTTTTTTTAAAGACTGAATTATCTTGGAACATTACTTGAAAAGCGTTTGAGTATATGGATACAATATTTTTAGTATGATTTCTGTTTCATTATGTAAATGTCCATTCATATGCTAGTATCACACTGTACCTTTTAGTCATGCAGTAAAATCTGAAATCGAATTGTGTGCATTTTCAAAATTTGTTTGTTTTATTCAAGTTGTTTCAGGTATTCTAAATCCATTGTACTTCCATATGCAAAATATTAATGAAAAAATTTAAAAGATTTAAGCAAAAGGGAATATCATATTTTTGCATGATGGGAAGTCCAAATAAAATCTCAAGAAACATCTGTATAGAAATTGGCAAACTTGATATGCATGTTCTTTCTTTCATATTCCTGTCTTTTTATTCTAGCTATGACTTTCAACAAATGTTGAAGTATTTGGAGGAAAATGGATATTATGATTTTCACTTAATTTGGGTAGCAGAATGGTATAGTCTTTCAGTATCAGGAATAATACTAGTTGCAAATTTCCATAGAGGTATTTTAAATGCCTCAGGAATTTCTCTTCATTTACTAGTTTGAATAGATTTCCTCTGTTTTTCTTCATGACTGCTATGTTAAATTCTGTCCAATATTTTTTAAATGCCTGGAGACTATAAGATATATTAATAGATTGCTTTTTAAAACAAATTATTTTGTTTATATAAAAATTAACAGCTTGATTCAAATTATCTTGCCTATTTTGGAAAAACTACATTTCTTATAATGCATTATTCACCTAATATATTTCCAGATTCTTGCTACCATTTAGTTAACTAAGTTTGCATGTTAATTCAAGAGATGTACAATGTGTGTGGCTTGATTTTTCTTTCTTTCTGTTTCTCTTTTTCCTGTAGCCCACCGTCTGATAATTAGCAATGTTAGAATTACAGAAGGCTTTATAGTTGGCTTCCAGCCATGTCTATAGATCCATCTTAAGCCTATTGACAGCTCTTTTCTGCCAACAATGTAGTGGAAAAGGAACAGAAGACTACAGTTTAGTTCTAAAACCTAATGGGAAACCCTACTAACATTTTCAATAAGATCACTAAAAAGATAATGGTATCCATTTTCCATATCACTGAACACAGTATTTTATAGGACCTCAAAAGTCTCCTTTGTATTGTTTTTCCTCTTCAATTGCACTAACTGCTTGTCAAATGGCACTTTTCCCTCTATTTCTGACTTTTTTTTTTAAAACTCTGAATGATTCATTTTAACAAGTACCCATGGTAGTCAGCTTTTCATCCCTGTGACAAGAACATCTGACAAGAACAACTTAGAGAAGGGAAAGTTTATTTTAGCTCATGGTTTCAGAGATCTCAGTCCATGGTCTACTGACTCCATTGCTCTGGAACCAACATGAAGAATCGTGGTAGAAGACGATGGCTGAAAAAAACTTCTCACTTCATTGTAGATGAGAATCAGAGAGAGAAAGAGAAAGAGGGACAAGATAATCCCTAAGAGCATGCTTTCAGTGACCCACCTCCTACAGCCATACCACACATGCCTACAGTTACCACCCAGTCCGACCACTCAAACCCTTAATGTGTAAAACAGGATCAATCCATTGATCAGGTTATAGATTACATGATCTAATCAGTTCACTTCTGAACATCTCTACATTAACACAGGAATGGAGACACATCATATTCAAACCCTAACTTACCACTTCAGACTGTGTATGGTTTTAAGTTCTCCCATGGTACAATCAATGAGGCCACCTTTTTAGTGTTTTCAGAATTATTACAGGTTTAGGTATTTTGGCAGATGTTTAGAACAAACTTGAACCTATGAATACCTTTCATTTTAGGCAGTGGAATGGAGATTAGAAGCTGGCATGAGAAATTGTGCACTGCATTTTTTTTTTTTAACTCACAACTAATCCGATGCTTGGCCATTTATTGGTTAGGTTAAGGACATGGTATCTGTGTAATTTTCTTGTTTATTTTGTTTTTGGAAAATACACTGGAGTTGGGACCTAGTCAAATGCTTTGGCTTCAACTTCTCAGAAGATCCAAAGTTGTCTCAAATAATTTTAAAACAAAACAAAACAAAAAGAGCTTTTACCTTTATAAAAAAAATTAAATTATATTTTCCTGAAGGAATTTATCACTTTTTATGGTGCATGTCTGCTAGTAATAAATTCTATAACTTTTATTTGTCTAAAAAAAGAATTTATGCATAGATTTAAGTTGACAGCATTTTTCTTAAAGTACTTTACAAATTTCACTGAATTGTCTTCTAATTTACTCATTGTCTGACTAAAAGCCTACTCTCATTCACATCTTTGTGACATTATATATTTGTATTTTGCACTAATGTTAAGAATTTTATATTTATCAATTCTGTGAAGTAATTTATTTTTGATGTGCCTTGAAGTTGTTTTCTTTATGTCAAAATTTATATCATATATTTTATCAATATGTATCCAATTTATACAAATTTAGTACAAACTGTGTCCATTATAATGCCACAAGCTATCAAAAATTTGAAATTAAATAAGGTAGATTTTGAAGGCAAAACTATATAATAGTAGAGTCAAGAGAGTTTACACATATATATCCTACTCTTTGCTTTACAAATAACTAAATTAAAAGTATTGGAAAATAATTATCCTTCCTAAGTTACTTATTCAGGGAATATTTCCCATACTATCTCATGTGTTCACATTTATTATAATTTTTAATCATTTGTCTAATACATTCACTTTTTCAAGATAGTTATTGAATGTAAGATCTGTGTCAACTTCTGTTTGAGATGATGGTGACAACACAGTGAACCAAAACCAAAGACCCTCTTTTCATGTAACTTATATTTAGATGTAAGGAAAGTGTAAGAATTTAATATATGTTATATAGGTAATATTGATAAAACAAACTACATGAATTTTTAGTTTTAGAGTACTATTAGACAGTGTGATCAAAAAGACTTCCCTGATAATATTTCAGAGGAGATGGATAGTATGACAATGACATAGTGGATATTTCAAAGAAGAAAGTTCAAGGAAAGGGGGAAACAGTTGCAGTGGAGCTGGAATCAGGGTATGTTCCTATTTTAATGGACCCCCCACTCAGTAAATATAATTGAGTATATAAATTGTGTCATTACATCCCTGCATCCACAACAAGTTGATAAATTAACTTATAACTCATAACATTTGCAAATAAAATTATAGCAAAAATTATGATATGTGGAGTAAGGCTATAATTAAAAAGAAGCTTTAGATATTTGCAAGAACAAGAGATTCTAGGCACAACTCCTGAAGTAAATTCAAATATATCATTTTTGTAAAACATTTTCTTAGTTTCTAAAATAAGCACAACAGCAATGAAAACACATTTCTTGAAATCATACTTACTAATTTTTAAAAACTTTCACAAGCATGCTGTTATTTTCTTGCCATTTCTGTGAATTTGGACAGGGGAAAACTTATATCACAATAAATGGCCATATTATTTTAAATATTACAGACCTATATCAATAACCTATACCACAATTTTGTATACTTTAATCAAATGCTTTGAATTTTTGCCATGGACCAAACATTATGGTTTTGTTTGTTTGGTTATTTGATTGGCTTTTAGTGTCCACAGAAATATTATTATTAGAAGTGTATCTATTTTGGTATTGATAGTACTAAGAATCAGAAAAATTATTAAAACCAGAGTGACAGAATTATACCTGTATGGCTAAATTGATCTTCAGCTATTAGAACTACAACATAGACATATATTTTTTTCACTGATTTATGCCACATATTCATTATAAATTGAAATATATTTATTAAATATATTAATGAAAACTTTACAATTATTGTTATTAGTAACATCACTATAAATAGGATTTCCTTAACAATTGACAGTTTCAAAAACAGTCATTTCATCTCATAAAACCTTGTGTAAGTCACAAATAATATAATGAGAGCTACCATAGATATTGAAATGTAAGTTATACAAATTAATAATTAGAAATGAAATTGAGAAAAAATTTATCGCAATTAAAAGGTACAGTAGTAGTATAAAATTAAGTTTTTTGACTTTAGGCTTGTGAGTCTCAGCTGACCAAAACCAGACTTATCATACAAGACATGTAAATGATATTACTAAAATAAAATCTAATTTTCATTTTTAAAACAGATACTTTATATAATTTATAAACCAGAATCTGTAATCACAAGTTTGAAATTTAGTTTGGAAATCTTAAAATTCTAGAATGCAATAACATGTCCCAAACAGTGAACTTTCTTGAACATATCCCAGTTTCTTCTAACATTCATTATATGCTGTGTGACATCCATTGTACGGTTAGACTAAACTAATCTGGACTGGTGGTATTATCATAAACCTAGGATCTATTTTAGTTTCAAAAAAATATGCAAGTATGCAATATAACTTACTACATTCTTAAAAATTAAGGACTTTATTGGCTAATTTACTGATTTACTTATCTACTATGATAAATAAATAAAAAGTGTTTGGAATGATATGGTACTAAGTCTTATTTTAGTATGAACACAATATTTTTAGTTTTTGACATCAACAGATATTGAATATTCTAGACCCTTCAAAAGCATCATTTCTACAGTGTGTCTCAGAGAAAGCAAGCTAAACCATCTTAAAAACGTATCAATGATTAAATACATAAACATGATTAAAATACAACACAATTTGCAATGGAATTTCAGGTTTTTTAGAATATTATTACATTATTACACCACCAAATTATTTGCTCATAGACATATTTAAAATTGCTCTCATGTTTATGTAAATGATTTTCTTGGCTTAAATCAAGACAGCAAATAGAATTGTTTGCACTAATGGTACAAAATTTTAAAAAAAAAATATTGGGTTACACTACTGCATTTTCTCAACACATAATAGTTGTGGAACTCTGTAGAACTCCAGGGCACAAAAATAAATGACATATTCTCTATCTTCTGGGAACTCTTGACCTCAAATTTTCTGGTCAATTTCTCTACTTTAGTACAAAATGATATGTTTTGGATGAGGGACAATCATTTTCTTTTTTTTTTTTTTCTTTTTTGTATATTCTGCTTTACAGAAAAAGCACGTAAATTGGGTGATATTAAGGAATCATTTATCAATTCCTAGGGCTGAATAAACAGAAAACTATCTAATTTTATAGTGAGTGAGACAGTCCATTAGGAAGAGTCAATATTTTTTCACCTACCTAGAAGAGTGTAGACATGGAACAGAGCAAGAGCTTCCTGCACATACCTAGAAGTCAGTAGTATGTACATGTTTTGCTAAAAGAAAGAGCTTTATTGAAAGTTGTCTAACATGGGCACAGGAGGCATGCTTAAATCTGTCTTTCCAATTAGCCAGTGAGGTAGATTCTTAAAGGTTTTGAGGAATTGATGGGTCTGATTTTTAGGTAGCAGTTAGACAGTAGCAGTGGGTCAGTGGTTTAGGGAAATTCTTAAGGTTGAACAAATCAGTTAATCCACATCCCTGCTTCAGTGGTGCCACAAGGTCAGACAAGATATCTATTTCAGGATCCTTGCCTGATCTCAGTCTTTTAAACTATCTATCTTATAATAGGACCATGGATACATTCAAGTGGTAAGGAGCACAGTGCAAAGAAAATGTTTGCTCAAAAGGACGTAATTGTTGAAACATCTTACGAAAGACCCCGGGCTGGGGTTATGGCTCAGTGGTAAAGTGTTTGCCTAGCATGTGCAAGGTACTGGGTTCAATTCTCAGCACTGCATATAAATAAATGAATAAAATAAAGGTTCACCAACATCTAAAAAATATTAAAAAGAAAGAAAGATCTGCGCAAACAACAGAGACCAGAGACTCTCAGACCTAGGAAAGCAGAATGATTAAGTTCAGAATCCTCTGACCATAAATTCTGTAAAACAAGTTCCAAAGAGGACTTGTCAGCATGGGCCAAGAGGAATAAGAGTTGCCTTTAGGTTATTAGGTAAGTCTGTCAATCCAGAGCTGAGGATAATGTCTGTAAATCCAGAACTGAGTGATGAAATGTGGGTGGGATCTTCTCCCAATCTCTTTCCTACTTCAATAAAAGCTAAGACACAAACAACAGAATTGTTACTGTCCTCTCTGGAAGCACCCACTCTCTCCCCATAAAATATATTTCCCTCTTTCTAATAAATTTTGCTTTACTTCTATGAAATATTTTGTCTTGCTTGAAATTCTCCCATGCAAGAATATAAGAGCTGAGAATACAATGAAATCTCTGTTGATATATCTCAGGTAAGATCTTATCTTCAAAATTGTGATGATATCTTGGGTCTCGATTAATGTGTGCAACTTTGTCTTTCTTGATTTTTACTCTTTTAGTCCTATATAGCAATTTCATGGTCAGCAACCCTCACTCTTGATTTTAGTTTGTGTAGCTCCTGGTTCCAAATCGAAGATTCCATTGGTTTGAGACATTTAGTTCCATTCTGCTTGAGGTGAGTGGAACTAAATCATTAGTTCATTATTAAAGGTTCCTTATAGGACATCAAGTTCTGAAAAAAAAAAAAAACACCTTACATATCAATTAGAAATGGAGAAGTCAATCTTAATAATACTTAGTAGGAAGTTTTTGGCCTATTCAGCAAGGACTAGGTTTCCAAAGCAGGGTATCAGCTGTCAGTTGATCAAGAAACAAATAAGATGTCTTCTTTTCCTGTTGTCTACACAAGTCAATTTCAACACTGATTCCGCTATGTATTCCTTGCTGTCTTATCTCTTGTGTTTTCTCATCAGAGTCCTGTCATGTCAAAACATTGTCTTAGAGATATTGAAGAGGAACTATATAAAAGAATGTGCTTAACATGCCTATGTTCTTCCTATTCCTCTTTATGTGTTTCTGTTGTGTGTTTAAGATCAGAGATACACAGGATTTTCAGGATGTATCTGAAGCAATACGTGTCCTTCACATATTTTTGCCAGAAACCAAGTTAGGATTTGAAAAATATTTCAAAATAAGAAGATGTAGGCAATTCACCCTGACTTGCTTTCCATACATTGACTTCTTATGTTGAATTTCCCAGGAATTGGGAAATGATAGTTACATTAGAAGAGTCCAGAAAAAAAATATCTTATATCAAGTATTATACTATTTAGAAAACCCATTTGCGTTTTTATACCACTTCAAGTTTTCATCTCAATTCCACCATCCAGTACTTAACACTAGTCTAAATGACTTAATTTTACATCTGTAATATTGGAGTAATAAGAACATCTACCTCCTAGGAGGTTATTAGGATGAAATGATTTACTACAATTTCTATATGGAAAGTGTTCAGATAAGTGGCTGGCATTTCAGAGCACAAACACATGGGCATTTGCATACATGTATGAATGTATGATATCTACACATTTGTTATAATTACTGCAGCTGCTACAATCAGTACAGGAATAGTGCACTGAGTAGATGCCTAACTGCATAATTCATTAATCACTATTTTACACAAAATCAAAATTTTAATTTCCATTTTTATAACATTGTTAATACATCAATGCTAATCTTCACAACCATACAATAATGGCCATCCTTACTTAATGTCCATAAATCTGAGGATTGGATAAGTTATTTGCACATAATTGTGTTATTCCTTAAATAGGTTTAAATTTATTGAATGTAACAAGCATTTTCTACTTAATTTTTCTGCTTATATTAAATAACATCTAAGGACACCAAAGAGCCCAAAAGATTCAATAAAGACTAATGCAGGAAGGTTTAAATTGAGCCTAGATATTTCTCAATCAATGTGGTTGATAATTTTGTGGTTATTATGTTTTAATTGTTTTTGCAATTATTTAAGCATTTATTTTTATTCACATTTTAAAGATTATGAAACTGATTTTAAGTGCTTTCTCCATGTTTACATAACTAGCAGTCGTTATAGTCTAGTTTACAACATATATAATCTCCTTCCATATTCACCATTATTTCATTGTCAAATCTCTCTAAGTGAATTAATGGGTATAAAGAATCTATAATAAAGAAATCACACTTCTCTATGTCTTATAGTAAAGGCTTAGCTGCTTAAGATTTTTCCAGAAAAAAGAATCAACATCATAGATAATAAGGATGTTGTTCAAATTATTATATTCTGCAATGAAGATAAATATCCACCCTGGATTTGTATTCTTGGTATTCAGAAATCTCAAAGAAGCCAAAAGCAGGAAAAAAAGTAACCAGATTACTCAGTTGCGGTTCAAGAAACAGTATTCTCTGAAATAGTAGTGCTTTGTATGAAATACTGAAATTTAATATAATTCATAGCTAATTTGACATTTGACATATTTGGTAAATTTTTTCAATGTTCATTAGAAAAATAGACTAAAATAGAGATGATAAATCAAATATTCTCTCAGGATTATAGAGAACCATTTTTTTCCTGATCTTCTTTAAGAAGCCAAATATAACTGAGAAACAAAATGTGACAACATTGAAAAATTTTAATATTAACATATTTAATAATAATAGTAAGTAAAAATATTATTATTTTAAGACTACTAGAATTATAGAGTTTTGTGCCTTCAAATATATCACTCTTAATAGATTTCATAATTAAAGGTTCCTTGTAGGACATCAAGTTCTGAAAAAACATCTTACACATCAGTTAGAAATGGAGAAGTTATTAAAAAGAAGAAGTTATCAGTTAGAATTGGAGAAAGTTTGTTACCAACTTAATTTAAAAAAAATACAAACTATAGAGTAACTTCTGAAAGTAATTGTCATTATATTCTGATATTCAGGGATAATTGTAATTGGTATAATAAACTATAAAAATATTAACTGTAAATATTTACACTAAAATTACAGAAATCATTCATACATAATATTATCTGAAAAATTAGAAAATACACTTAAAATGCTTATACACACAAATGTCAGACATACTACATACACATCACATAAATTCATACATATATAAGTGAACAAACACATTCAGGGTGTCAATCCTGAAGGCAATGGGATAATGTGGCACCCATTCAGAAAATGCCTTAACCTTCAGATCAGGCAACAGCATGGTGCAGAGTATCCCCTACAGACTGCAGGAGGACTAAGCCCTAGTAGCACTTTGCCTCCATTCTAATAAAATTGATTTTGTATTTCTTGCCTCCAGAACAGTAAGATAATAAATATGTATTGTTTGAAGCCACTAAATATATGGTAATTAATTACTGTAATCAAAGAAAGTGAAAATAAGAATTTAGCTTTCTTTAGTAAGACCCTTCTGATCTTAATCAGTCAACATATTCCCTGAAATTAAGTAAATATTTCCTCCCCATTATTTTCCTTGTTTTCAATTACTGCTAGGAATAATAAATTATGGTTAACATTTATTATGTGTTTACTATATATCTTCATACGTTGCTCTCCAAGCTGCCAAATGAAATGGCCTAAGGTTCAAGTTGTTTGAAATAAGTTTCAGCTTTCCTTTGCATGAGTATGATGTAGAATGAAGTGGAAAATACTGTCAGTTTGAATTTTGTATTCACAGACCAGATCCATCCATTCCCAGGATAGAGATGCTGAGGAGTTTTTTTGGAGCGGAGTTCTGGCTAGTACATCTTAGGTCTAATCAGGCTACAGGATTTTTTTTTTTTTTTTTTTTGGAAAGCTATCTGCTCTGGAGAGATTAGATCAATATGTCTCTAGGGCCTGGCACTTTCCCATCTCTGAAAGGAGTCTGTATTTCATGAGTATCCCTAAAATTTAAGTGGTGGTTCAGGGGAGCCAATCCTCCACACACTCTGCCACCCAGAAATAGCCTTCCCAGGCTTAGTGCTGACTCTCTTCAGATCCAAGGTCAGATGAGCCACTGACCTTGGATCTGAATATATTTTTCTACTCAAAAAAGAATTGAGTAGGGCTCCCCTTAGTTTTTCAGACTTGAATGTTCCTGAGTCAAGTCCTCTCTGTACCTGTTTCACATATGTATTCTTAGTTACACCATAGATCACATGGTAGGAATTTGTTGGGACATTTGCAAGTGTTTGCTATGATCTCCAGGCTACACAGTAGAGGAAAGCAAGGCTGCCTCAAGATGGATCCAAGATGCCTCAGCTCTCTGTGGCCAGTTGAGAAACATTTCAAACATTTCAAAACTTTTCAAGCACCAGTGCACAGTGCATCCTTTGGAACAGCTAAGTTCAGGCTCCTTAACCCATCTCAGGTTTTCCTGTACTAAATCTGTGTTTCTCTTTGTGTTCTCATTCCCTCTGTGATGAACCAGCACTGTTAATGCTGTGACAGCCACAACAGGCTTAGCTCTTTCTTTTTTGCTTATTGTACCTAAATTTATGAGTCTCTAAGGCCTCTCAAATGTCCAAAATTGAATTTTAGTGAAAAACCTCTGTCACCCACCTCACTGAGAGGTATTAGTCCTGTTGCTTTAATCCCAAGCTCCATAGCAACTAGGAATGTAACCTTCCTCTATTCTGCCATATGGAATTCCCTTAATATTATCTTTAAGTTGCTTTGTTATTGTTAAATATGTCAAATGGGAACCATGAACACTTTATAACATTCTTAAGGAAAGTAGATGATGATGTTCCTGTTTATTTTTTGTTGTTGTTGTTTGTTTTACATCAAATTCCTGCGTTATTAGTACTAATATTGTGTTTGGACACAAATATAAATTTTTTTTCTAGAGCCATTGCCATAAGAAACATTCTTTGAAATTAAACATCAATGCCCATTTTATATCAGTGACAATTCAGACACTGGTCAGTTTTAGGAAAAAGATTTTCATAAGTGTTACCTTAGTTATGAATTCATTCTTTTTTTTTTTTTTTGGTTGTTCAAAACATTACAAAGCTCATGACATATCATCTTCCATACATTTGATTCAAGTGGGTTTGTATTTGGGGTAAAAATGGGAGTTCATGACCCACTTGAATGAATTCATTCTTATGAGGAATTTTTCTTTGTAGTTTTTCAAAACTCATATTTATCCATAAATTCTCCAAAAATGGCAAATAACTGGCTTTTAGAGTTTACATAATTAATACTTGTAAAATACTATCTTATCATATTAATCTGCCTTGATCCTCCTAAATTTTCCTTATTATTTCGATTTCCATCAGCTTTTGCTCAAATTTAGCTTCTGTTGGGCTGGGGATGTGGCTCAAGCGGTAGCGCGCTCGCCGGGCATGCGTGCAACCCGGGTTCGATCCTCAGCACCACATACAGACAAAGATGTTGTGTCTGCCAAATACTAAAAAAATAAATATTAAAATTCTCTCTCTCTCTCCCTCTTTCTCACTCTCTCTCACTCTTTCTTTTAAAAAAAATTGCTTCTGTTATTTAAATTATCATAAAGCTAGTTAAAAACACTCTTTAAAAATTGAAAAGTAATAGAAAAATGTTACCAAAAGTCAAAAAATAAAGTTCTTTGAAGTAATTGTTGTTTTCCTGAGATATAGTTCAGAGATAGCTCATTTTAATTTTAAAGACCAGAATAGGATATTTCATGATGCCTTGGAAATACCCCTATCATGTTTTAAAATGCCATTTTTAATATAGGAGATTTCAGTGATTTGCAGTCATATAATCCAAAAATGTTTAGTAGACCATAGGTAAAATTATTTATACAGTGAATTCCTGATTTGACATTTTCATGGGAAGCATTAGTGTTTCTTTTTTTTGATCAAAAGAAATACTATCCTAGGCACATACAGGAAATAGAGATGCTTGTTCTTCTGTACCTAGTTATAAAAAAGTAGTTAAGTCATTAAGAATTTTGAGTCCATGCTTACACTAAATCATTGTATTTCACTTCTTATCAAAATGACAAACTTTGTAGAGTATTGTGATAGATTTTTCTTTATAAAGAATAAATAGTTTTTTTTGCTTAAGTTTAGAAAGGAAATACTTTAAATATTTTTGGGCAAAGTGCAACATCTGGACCAATAATCATATCAGAAGCACACTGCTTCTATGGCCAAAAATCATATTAGCAGAATTTGTATTTAAACCCAATTGAAATTCCAAAATTTTTTTTCAATTAAACTCTCTATTTTTTTTTTCACAAAACATCTTATTTTCATGTTACACCTTTTAATGACATTTAAAAATGTGTAGGCCATTTATTTTATCTTAAATTGATACATATTCATTGTAAAAATTGAGAAATTGGCATTAACATTCTTTATTGGACAAATACAAGGACTAGCCTTATTCTGCTTTCAAATTAAAAACCCCATGTCATCTGTAGTGGCTACCCTAAGAAACAACAGCAGCAATGACCACAAATGAGGTGAGATTCTTTGTGATGTATCCTACAATTTTCCTCAGCTATTGTTTTCATTAAAACATGAACAACAATGTACCATGCCTTCTTAGAGTGCTGAGCATACCCTACTATTATGACCAAAGTATTTATTTCTCTTCATGTACACCCTAACTAGACTATTGATATCAGGAATATTTAAACAATTTCAAAGAGAAACCAAAATCTTTTAACTTCCTAAGAGAATTCTGGAATCATATGACTTACCTTTTCTTCAGTTTCTTAGTTGGTAAGGGAAACAGGTGGAATTGAATGAGCTCTATGATTTTTCTAAATTAAATTTTTATAAGAATTATTTGCAAATGAGAAGGTTATACATTTTTTTATTTTACAAATGATAATTCATCTTTGAAGCATTGTTAAATTTTCTTCAGGGCAAATCAGTAGGAAACGCCTTTCAAATAAATCTTTATACCCATGCTAAAGACATATAAAAAAGCTTTAGCAGAATCTGATGTAGCAAGTCTTAAAAAAGCAATAATTTGAAAAGTTTGTGATTGATAATTTAAAAAAAAATTCTATACAGTATTCCTGATCACATAAAAGCACTCTTTTATTTTAAAAAGTGAACCCAAACCTCTATTTCCACACTTGAATGTTGTTTCTGAATCTTATTAAATATTTTATTATTATTATTATTATTATTATTATTATTATTATTATTATTATATATTACATTCTCCAGTTTATTGGAGACCCAGGGAAGACAATTATTTTACTTGAAATTTGACTGGCAGAATTATGAAAATAATCACCATCTGCATGTAATTTAATTTTATAACCACTCTTGAGGCTTTTATTTCACTTGTAATAATAGTAATTATTATTAAAAATGCACATTGCATAAGGAAAAAAAGGAAAGAAGTAGAAACTAAACAGTATGGTTATGTAATTCAATGTTAAATTCAAGAAGCCAATCATTTGGTTTCTACTATGTATGAAGTATTATGGCAGTGATAGCAGGGCATAAAAAATGATACAGGAATTATGCCTGTTCTGAATAAAAATAATAAAGTAGGAATAACTATCAACATAGAATAAGAAAAATGCATATTATAAGCACAAATAAAAAATATGGATTCATAGAGATTTACACTGTTTGATTGTTGAAGACATTGTGGAGAAATTAACCTGGAGTTCAAAATAAGAATTGAATTTGGCAATACAATTACATTTTGTAAGACATTATATACATATATATGTATACTTTATAGATATATATGAAAGCATAAAAGATAAGACATGATACTATTAATAGGGTATCTTCAGGGAATTATGAGTATTGTAGGACATAACAATGACAAATCTGATAGGATATATAATCTAAGAAGTAGATTGACTAAATAGTAGGACATATGACATAATAAAATAAGTATTTCATTCTTTCTTTCTTAGCCTCACATGAATAGATGTAGGAAAATTACTTAAAACATTAGAACTTAGGATTTTAGCTTTGCTTTATAGGACAAAAAAATTCTTTTATTGCATAAAAAAGAGGGGGTGAAAGAGCACAAGGTGAAGGAAAATGAGGAATGAGGGAAGAAGAGAAAGATTAATGGCACAAGCAAGAGGGGCTGCCTGATACATATAAAATTAGAATCTACTGACAAATTTGAAGGACACATAATTAACAACAAGGCTAAAAATGAACAGTAGTCATGTCATTTTGGGAGGTGATATTGGTTCTTACTGAGAAATATAGAATAACAAATTTATATAAAATAAATATATTATTCAAAAAACAAAATCAAATATCTTTTGTGTGTGGGGGTGAAGAGTACTGGTGATTAAATCAACGAACGAATTAGTGCTAGGCAACTTCCCCACCACTGAGCTATGTCCCCCAACTAATGTAATGACTTAAAGCAATAAAATAACAATGATAATAAAAAAATAGAACTGAATTGGGAATTTGATGGCAAGTTTATATAGTGTATGCTAATCTTGACCTTATAAATATGTTATTAATAGACATTTAATTTAAGATGTAACTGGGGCAAAGAAATTGAGACATTATATGAAATTGGATAAATTGTGTTGATACCCAATTATCCTACTATATGCTTTAGCTTTCTTCAGGTTCTAAATAAATTGCTTTGTATCCACATTCTAATTTCAAAATTTGTGATGTTACTTCCCTATTCCTGTGAACTCTTTGTACTGATGTACTTGTGTCTCTTCCTTAAAAATTTTTAATTCTTTTCTCCTTTATTGGTGTAATATAATTATACATAATAGTGAGAATCACCATTACATATTCATACATGCATACTATATAACAGTAAAATTTGGTTTATATCATTCCTCAGTGTTTCCTATTTCCCTATCCTTCTCCTCCACCAATACTCCCCTTTCTTTAATAACCTTCTAGCTTATTGATCTCCCTTTGATTTTCATGAGATAGTCCCCAACCTTTCCTTTTTCCTCACTAGCTTCCAAATATGAGAGAATACATGTTTTCTGAATTTGATTTATTTCATTTAACATAATGTTCTCAAGTTCCATCCATTTTTTGACAAATGATATAATTTCACTTTTTATGACTGAATAAAATTTCAGTGTGCATATATACCACATTTTTCTTTAATCATTTATACATTGACAGAATATAGGCTGGCTGCAAAGTATGGATATAGTGAATTGTACTGCTATGAACATGATTATGCAGTATCCCTCACAGATATAGTCATCTGATCTTGCTGGCAATTATTTTGGATAAAGACTAAGGAGTGGTATAGCTGGGTCATATGGTGGCTCCATTTCTGTTCTGAATCTTCATACTTATTTATATAGTGTGAGTACTAATTTGCAATCCAAACAAAAGCACAAAAGTGTTCCTTTTTCTCCAAGTCTTTGCCAGCATTTTTTTTGTTGTTGTTGTTTCTATTCTTGATGGCTGTCATTCTAATTGGAGTGAGATAAAATCTCAATGTAGTTTTGATTTGTACCTCTCTAATGGCTAAGGATGTGGATTTTTTTCATCACATATGTGTTTGTCATTTGTATTCCTTCTTTTGAGAAGTGCTTGTTTGATGCACTTGGCCAATTATTAATTGATTTTATGTGTGTGTACGCGCACGCACGTGCAACATGTGTTTTGATATTAAGTTTTTGAGTTCCTTTTTATAGTCTGGAGAGTAATCCTCTGTCACAAGGGTAATTAGCAAAAATCTTCTCCCATTCAGTATGTAATATTCACATTCTTAATTGTTTCTTTTGTTTTGCATAAGGTTCTTCATTTGGCCAAAGTGGCCCATTCCTGTAATTTAAACAGCTCAGGAGACTGAGGCAGGAGGATTGCAAGTTCAAAGGTAGGCTCAGCTATTTGGTGAGGCCCTAAGCAATGTAGCAAGACTAAGTCTCCTAATAAAAAATATATATATATGGGATGTGGTCCAGTGGATATGTACCTCTGGGTTTAATCTCTGGTACCAACAGGTAAACAAACAAACAAATCTTAATTTTCTTTTATCTCATTAATTCTTGATAATACTTCCTAAACTTAAGTGGTCCTATTGAGAAAGCTATTTCCTGCTCCTTTTTATTGGATTTTTGACCATATGTTGTCTCATAGGAGTTCCATAGTTTCTATTCTTAGATCTTTGATTAATGAAAAATCAATGCTGACTTACATGCAGAGTGAGCAATATGGACCTAGTCTCATTCTTCTACATATGGCTGGGTTTTCCCCCCATCATTTTTTTTTAACAGGCTATCTTTTCTCCAAAGTATGTTTTTGGCACTTTTGTCAAAGATCAGATGACTATATCTGTGAGGGTTTGTTTCTGTGTCTTCTATTCTGCATCATTTGACTATGTGTTCTATTTTTATGTCAGTTCCATGCAGTTTTTGCTACTATAGTGCAGCAGTATATTTTAAAGTGAGGTACCATGATGCCTCTATCATTTTGAGGGGGAGGGGGGCTAGAATTGCTTTGTTTCTTCTGGGTCTTTCATTTTTTTTCAAATAAATTTTAGGACTTTTTTTTTCTAAAAAATTCTGTGAAGAACATCATTGGTATTGTGATGGTAATTGTAATAAATCTGTATATTGTTTTGAAAGTATGGTCATTTAAACAATATTAATTCTTCCTAACCATGAATATGGGAAATCTTTCCATCTTCTAGTATCCTCTTCGATTTCTTTCTTCAGTTTTTTATAGTTTTTATAATAGATGTCTTTTTCCTCATTGGTTAGATTTGTTCCAGTTTTCCTTATTTCTTTGTTTATTTTTTGAGGCTATTATGAATGGGATTGTTTTTCTGATTTCTTTATCAGTAGATTAATTATTGGAGTATATAAGAATGATAGATGTTTTGTGATGAATTTGTAACCCATTACATCGGTGAATTTGTTTATTAACACTAGCAGCCTTCTGGTGGAATTTTTTTGGATCTTCTCTGTATAGGGTCACATCATAGGCAAACAGTGATAGTTTGAATTACTAGTTGTTTATCACCCACCTTTATTTGATTTCTTTCCCAGTTGCTCTGGCTACTGTAGAGGGTCACATCATAGGCAAACAGTGATAGTTTGAATTACTAGTTGTTTATCACCTACCTTTATTTGATTTCTTTCCCAGTTGCTCAGGCTAAAATATTTAGTGCTGCATGAGAGTGGACATATTGTTTTGTTCCAGATTTTAAAGGATTCCCCCATTCACTAAGATTTTGACTTTGGTTTTGTCATATATAGCTTTTATGATGTCGAGCTAAATTTTTCTATTTTGAGTTTCTTCAGTGTTCTTTTCATAAATGAGTGCTGAATATTGTTGAAGGTTTTCTCTAGATCTGTGGAGATAACTAAATGACTTTTTTCTTTGATTCTATTTATATGGTAAATTAACTTGATTGGTTTGCATAATTTAAACCATTCTTACCACTCTGTGATAAAACACCCTTGTTCAAGATGTAGAATTTTTCATAATATATTGTTAATATGATGTTTCCATATTTTACTATTGAATTTTCCATATAAGTTCATCAGGTATCTTGGTCTGTTTTCTTTCCTTGATGTGTCCTTATCTGGTTTTTATATGAGGGTGATACTAGCTTCATAAAATGAAATTTGAAATTTGAAGTATTTAATCCCTTTCTATTTCATGGGATAATTTGAATAGCTTTGGTATTAGTTCTTTAAAGATCTTTGGGGATTGAGATGATAATTCATCTGCTCCTGGGATTTTTGTGTTCAAAGACACAAAACTGTGTTTTGTGTTCAAAGGCACAAAACAATATGTCCACTCTCACCATTCCTATTCAATGCAGCACTAAATACTTTAGCCACTAAATATTTTGACTGTTGAGTTGTAACTGCTTGGAAGAGATAAGACTAACACACCCTAAGGCTTGGAAGATGCTACTCTTTTCTGGAAGTCTGGATCACAGGATTCTCTCAAGAATTCTCTTTGTGGAGCAGGGCAGCCAACCCTCCACATGTCTTACACACTCCACTGCCAATGAATACAGCCTTCTGAGGCTTAGTCCCTAAGAATATTCATGCCCACCTGTTCAGTTTCCTGACATTCTTCAGACACTCATGTGAGCCACCAGACTCAGAGACAAATGGAATTATACTCTCCTATTTTTCTGACTTGAGTCCCCCGCTACGTATGATCTTTCTGTGCCTGTTTAACTCATGTTCTGCTAGGTATATCTTAGACCACACAGTAGGTGCTTCCTGGTACAGTATGACAATATTTGCTATGATATTCCAGGATCCCACAAAAACCAACTTCAGTGAGCCCTTCTCAGCTCTCTGCTTGCCAATTGAGAAATACAGAGCACTTTTCAAACATGACTGTGTTGTACAAACTTTGAATCAGCTAATTTCAGGGTCTTTTTCTGTCCTATAGGAATTTTTGTGTTTGTGCCTAATATGCCCATTGTGATTCTCTCTCTTTGTGTGATCCCTCCACAATGTTGTGAACCAGAGTCTCTGCTGCTGCCTCATTTGACTTGGATCTAATGCACTCTACCTTGTTCTTTGTTCAATGCATCCGAATTTCTGAATCTCTAAGAGACTTTGTCCAATATTAAATTTAGGTGGATTTCTTCTTTCACCCACTCACCTGAGAAGCACTATTCTCACTGCTTGATTCCTGAGCCTTGGTGGAATTGCAAATGCAAACCATCCCTTATTTTGCCATCTCAAGTCTCCTGATTTATGTCTCTTAAGTATATATATCCCCTACTATAGAATCAATAAGGTGTTGAGAAAGAGCAAAGTATGTGTGAGTATTTAGCCATCTTAATTCCACACCAGGTTTTATCTGTTTTGGTTGTAACAGATTCCTAGGTAACCAATGTATAAAGCTTGTTTACTGAATATCCATTCATATTCCAGTTTCCTGACAACTTTATACCAGTAAGATATGGAACACTCCTCATTTCTTTGACCTAGAAACATTTGTGTAATCTGTTGTTGTCAATATGCACAACTGGAGTTCCATTGCTTTCATGGCAAATTTCCAGGTTTCTGAATGTTTATAGTGCACACTCTGTTTAGCACTTCCTTGAAGATTGACAGCCCTACTTCCACTCTTGTTTTCTGGAGCTATCTAAACTCAGATGAACATTTAGAGAAGAAAGGCACAAATCACTCCATGGTGGGCCTCACACTTAAAATTTCTGGGTGATGCTGAGTCTGAGAAAGGCACCTGGGCCACCTTGGGCTAGAACATCCATGCTCTTGTCTTTCCTCTCTCTCTCTTTTTTTCCCCTTGGTATTGAGAATTGAATTTAAGATTTTTTTTTTAAACCATTGAGGTACATTTTCAGTCCTTTTTATTTTATATTTTGAGATAGGGTGTCATTAAGTTGTCCTCAAACTTGCGACTGCCTTCAAACTTCTGATCCTCCTGTCTTACCTACAAACTTGCTGGGATTATAGGTATGATCCACTGCACCTAGGTTCCATTGACTTTTTTTGGTGGGGGTGGGGGCGGGGGGCAGTACTGAGGATTGAACTCAGGAACACTCAACCACTGAGCCACATCCCAGCCCTACTTTGTATTTCATTTAGAGACAGGGTCTCACTGAGTTGTTTATTGCCTTGTCATTGCTGAGGGTGGCTTTGAACTTATGATCCTCATGCCTCAGCCTCCTGAGATCTGGGATGACAGGTGTGTGCCACGGTACCTGGCTCCATTGGCTTTTAATAAGAAAATGACAATAGTTTTATGTTCCATCAGCACTCAAAGGAGTATACCCAGTTGAATATCAGGTCCCTTTTCATTCTAATTTCGAACTTTATTACTCTCCTGAGAGGAAAAGGAATTCCAATTGCTAAATGCCATAACCATCTACTCTTTTTCCCCTTTAATAAAGAGAACCTGCTGCTCCTTCACAAAGATTAGAGCTCTATCCTGCAAGAAAATTAGGATAGTAGGTCAATTTGGAGATTCAATGGCATATCAGTATCCTCTCCTTCCATTGTTCTTCACAGAATACAAAGTATGCCTTCTCTCCTTGACCATTAACTAAGTGGTCTGAGGTATTCACATTTCTTTTGGGAAAAATTACATATGTTTTAGGTTCAATTCTTGATATGGAAGACTGCCAAACTTCTATTGTATTAATTTTGGATGTCTTAATATTAGATGTTTTATGTTACATATTAATAGCAAATTATTTTGGGATTGAGTATTGTTTTAGGATTTTGAAATATGATTGATCAAATCTAGGCAACTGGAACCAGATTTCTATCTGTGTTGCATTAGAATTAGACTGTTGCTTTATTTTGAGAAATTCTACTAAGTTTAAAAAACTTACTCAGTTTCACACATCTGCTAATTGGAATTGCCAATATTCAAATTGGAAATGTTTTAGTTATTGTTGTAAATTGATTTTGATTTGACAGATGTTATGTGCACATGGACTATGTAAATATTATATTCATTTCAGGAAGAAATTATGCTTATACTATTCTTAAGTGTTCTTTAGCCATCATGAAAAACATTGTGTGGTGACATAAAGTTATGCTGTATAATTTAATTATGTGATAATTATATTTACCTACTAAGAATAGCTACAAAGTTGAAAATATAAACTATAAAGTCAATTAGTCAATCTTTCTAACAGTAAACTTGATTCTGTGGTTCTTTACGTAATTTGACAGGCTGATTGACATAACTAAATGAGAGGATCATTGTTTATAATAACAAAAATTGAAAAGTGTAGAGATAGATGTGCTTTGTAAGCTTATAAACAAAGCTGTCTTATGGAGCCTCTTGCATGTTTAAGCACGCTGATTCTCAGATGTCTTTTTTATTTTCCCAGTGTTATCACCTAATGTCCAATCTGATTTTGCATTAAACTTAGGTTTTTAATTGAAATAAAATATTATTATTTTAAATGCAATTACCTATGAGGACTCTGTCAGAGTTATTCTTCTCCAGTATTTAACCTCTGCTCTCCACCCTCACACAAATGAGATGGCCACTACTCACACAGTGGGAGTATCTGATGCACTTGAGTCCTTCCCATCTGGCTGCACACTATACCAAGCCCAGCAGGCTTGTAACTCAGAGTTGACTTCTCTCAGTTCTGCTGCCCTGCCTGCAGTGGTAGGCAGTCATTGTCTCAGTCACAGGGAAAGGGAGAGTGGGGACATTTTTTAGCTAGGTCTCCTACTCTTGCTGTAGAATATGTTCTTCAGAGGGAGAGATTTTCATTGCTCCTCCTCTTCAATGGAGTATTTTGTAGGGTTGGTGGAGTCCTATGGGAAATAAATTGGCAGGTGGCTCTCTCATGTATGAGGCTCCTTTAGAATTTTAAACAACTTCTTCCTGCTGCTTTATCAATAATATAAACACTGGAATTCACCCTTCCAAAGACAGACTTGTCACCTTTTGGATTTTAGTTCACTAGTTTCCTTCATAATCTCAGCTCAATAAAGGGCATCAAATATCCATGATTATCTTGATTATCAAGCATACTTTTGGGGTGGGGATACTGTTGATTGAACCCACAGGCACTTTAACCCCAAGATACATCCTCAGACCTTTTAATTAATATATTTATTTATAAATTTTGAGACAGGATCTTGCTAAGTTGCTTTGGGCCTCATGAAGTGAGTGAGGCTGGCTTTGAAATTGCAATCCTTCACCTCAGCCTCCCATGTCATTGAAATTACATGTGTGCACCCTGGTACCAGGTTCAAGGCCATTCTTGTTAGTTGGAAGAAGTTATATGGTGGCATGTTTATGTGGTTGTCACCAGGATCTTCTAAGTAAAATTAATTTCAATAGTGTTTTTTTGTTGTTGTTTCTTTGCATGCTTTAGTCTAATTAAATGAGTTAAAATAAAGTTTTGGAGGTTCATTTTGTCAAGAATAAAGCAAATACTATTTGGTGGTATGGTATTTAGCAATTATTTTTTAAATATTAATTCAACATATATGAAATCATATATTTTAACTTATAATTGTGGTTTTGACTACTTTTCAAATATAATGATTTAAAGTTCCAACAATGTAATGAAACTAACATTTTACTCAAACAATAGAACTACAAAATCGCATGACAGTTTTAATTATGTTAATACCATATTTCATTGTTTTTTCTCTGGTTCACTAAAATACATTGGAGCTTTGTGTGGATTGTAATGTGGATGGTTCTTCCACCTTTATTGTTATTATTCCGCATAATGGAGTGTCCATTGTCATGCATATGTCTATGTTGTATGAAGTTGATACATATTATATTACCATTTTTATAATTCAAATGATTGATGCTAGCATTTCATATGGGTAATTATACTTTAGTTTTTGACTATGTCTTGCCCAGTAGTGCATGAGATGTATATAAAATGACTAGAGTTCTCACAATAACCCTTGGTAAACTCAGAATGGGAATCTATCTCCATATTTAGGCCCTAACTCTAAGGGATTGGCTAAGGGATCAGATGGTATTTTATAAATCTCTAACAGTAGTGTTTCTGTTTCATCTCTGAAATTGTGTCTCTCTTCAATGCCTCTGAAACCTACATTTATTTTCAAAGAACTTATCTCCCCTCTTCCTCAGGATCACTAACTTCCTTTGACATTTATGCCGTATCTTTATCACTCTTGCCCTTCCTTGGTTTGGTCATTTTAGTATTCCCACAGCTCCTCTTCCTTATTTATTGAGGTCTCTATGACCTGCATCAACTCTTTCACACTATTTGTCTCATCATAATTCATGGGTATTTCAAGTGTGTGTACATATCTGTTTAGTTTTTTTTTTCTCTCAAATTTTTTACTATATTGCCTACAACAATCTTTCTTCAGCCATAGTTTCCTTTGATTAAACTCTCAGCAACAATTGTACGTTTCCAAAATTCCATGACTATTATGGTCTTTAGACCACATACATTTGTAGATAATGTATGTACAGACTGACAATATTTTCACCCTTTCAATAGCTCTAGTTTTTAAATTGTAACCTAAAATCATGAGTATGTTGACTTCTCAGCTCCTGCTCTCCCAAGCACACATTACCAGCTGTTGTTAATCTACCATGTTGTTAATCTACTCATAAATAATGTCTGTTATTCTTTTTATTTCTTATAAATAGATCAACTTTCAAGAATAGGTCTTTATTTCTAAATTTTAACTTTCAAACAATATTTTATGCACTCTTGGACAATTTTTAAACATTTTAAATTTTCTTTTAAAATACAAGTTTTCTGCCAATTAAATTTATACCTTTCAAATAGAATAAGGTAGTTCATAGAACTATTTTGGTACCCTGACATTCTTCATCATACTTGAGAGGAAAATAAAAGGAATATTGAAAGGAATAACAGCATTATAACCTTGAGGAAGAGTAAACATGTATTTAACATTTTTTGTAAAGTTTTGACCAAGAAAATGAGCTTCAAATAAATTTAAAATAATGTTAACAAAACACTTTAATCTGATAATTTTAATATTATTAAAGGGAAATAGAATAGAATATCTAACAGGTAGCCTTTCATTTAGAAATAATTTAGGAAAATGAAAGCTGCCCAAAAGCCAAACAGTTTTGTCAAATTAGTTTTGAAAATTTGAAGTGAAATATATTGAAATAAAAACTTCAGCCCAGGGGCAAGATACAGAAATTAGGAACTTTTGTGGCAAGAATAAATGAAGTAAATCTTAAATAGCATTTCCTCCGCTTTCCGTAGAACTTTTTAATTCTCTTCTGACATGTCAAAATTGGGTTCTTGTGTTGCAAATTTATGTATTATATATATTTCCACATGCATGTAATATAATATCAAATATTTTAATTCACATATATATGCTTGTTTTGTAACACCATGAACAAAATATCTGACAAGAACAGCTTAAAGGAAGAAAGCTTATTTGGGGCTCATAGTTTCAGAGGTTTCAGTTCATAGATGACTGACTCCATTACTCTGGGCCCAAGGGGAAGCACATCATGGAATAAGTTCCCATCAGAGGAAAGAAACTGACTTATGGTGGTCAGGAAGCAGCCAAGAGAAAAAGGTAGGAGCCACAGAGAACCCCCTCCTTTTCAGGGTATACCCCGAATGACCTCACTCCTCAGCCATGCTCTGCTTGCCTACAGTTGCCACCCAGTCCATTAAAACTGGATGGACATTTTAGGTTACAGATCTCATAATCTGATCATTTTGCCTTTGAATATTACTGCATTAATAGAAACTTTTGGGGAACATCTCATGTTCAAACCATAACATATCTACATATATGTACTCGTGTCTTCCTCAGTCAATGTAAAATAAGAGCAATAGTAAAGAAAATTTTTAAAATGAAATCTAAAGGAAAAATAAAAATACAAATAAAAATATAAAAATAAAAATTTTATGAGAAAAGGATTTTAAGTACTGTCTCCTGAATTATGAAATTTTGCAAGACAAACCCCCTAGGCATTCTTCACAATTTTCTTTGAAGGGATTATCCTAAACATTTGTGTATGTTAATTTGCACCTTACTATTCATTTAAAATCATAATTTGACAATTGGTTAAAGTATAGACTTTAGTAAATAGTACCTTATGGCCTAATGCAGATAATATTTTTGTTGTTTTGTTTCAACAAATTTTATAGAATAGTCACACTCATTTGTATATACATAATCTTTGTTTTCATAAATAGTTATGAGAGACTCATTGACCACAAACCAAAAACAGTTATGATGTGATCATTTCTAAAACCAAAAGTTTCACAACTTCTAGTCTAACAGAAATATATGCCATTTGAAGCCAAATAAAGGTGTGTCCAAATTTGGGAATTACTTATGCTGTAAGAAAATTCAATTAGATCATCCAAATTTACCTTTGTCTTTCTCTTTTTTCTTTTTCTTTTTGTTAATGGGGATTGAACCAAGGCACACATAACCATTGAGCCACATCCCCAGACCTTTCTGAACATTTTTTTTTTCTTTTGAGACAGGGTCTTGCTTGATTATTCAAAAATTTGAATTGCTAACATAGCATCTTGAATTTAGAGGTATACTGGTAGTATTTGTTGCATACAGGATTCTAAATTTTTTATCAGTAAAATGAAAGAACTACTAAGTGAGTATCAAAATTCATGCCCAAAGAAAAAATATGCAATCAATCTAGGAATGTGCCAGGGTTATATAGTAGGTGCTCAGTAGACATTAGGAAGCTGGGAAAAAAAACACATCAGATAATTTAAATTATGTCCTCAAACAATTCTCAGTCTTGAAACTATGATACATCACAGGATACTAGGTAATTTATTTAGAAGGATATTGTCTCAATAGTGGAGAATAGTTTACCATGGAATAAATAATCTACTGGTCCTATGTAATGAAACTTAATAACAATAATCAAATGATCAAACTGTTTCTAAATGATTTAGCTGTATCCCAGAATAAAGTTCATTAATATTTATGAGTATAAAAATATACAACTTTCGACAATGTAAAATTCACAGTCTGGTAGCTAATCAAAGAATGGTAGGCATGAGAAGAGGTAGGAAATTATAACCCTTAAAATGAGGAAAATTAAATAAGACATCTAAGACATATCACAGATCCTAAAATTAGCATACAAAGATTTTGAAATAGTACTTCAAACTGTTCTAAATATTCAATATGATAAGCAGAGACATGGGAGCTATAAAAATGACCCCAATAAAGCTTGTAAAGATGAAAACTATAATAAAAATATGAAAAACATAAAACAATAGAGTCTACAAATAATGGAAAGAACATCTGTAAACCGTGTGACAATGTCACACAAGTTAATGTATTTGTAACTGTGATACACAAAGGGAGAGGGTAAAAATACAGTTCAAAATAATGTGTGAAAAACTTTTGAAGCTTATAGAAACAATGTATCAATGATCTAAGAAACTTGATAAAATTATAGAATTATGAAAGGAAACACAATGCATCTCATAAACCAATTGCTAAACACTGTTGATCAATATTCTAAAAACATAAGGAAGAAGGAAAATAATAGATAAGTTATCTTCAAAGAAAGAGACTTGAGGTTTACAGCATATCTCTTGTCATAAAGGATGCAACCTAGAAAACAATGGAGCAACATGCTAAATTCTTATTGAAACAAACACATACGTTTAGAATTCTATACCTAGAAAATATTTTTATAAAATATAGAGAAAACATAGAGAGCTTTACATTGTCTTTATATAGAGATATACAAACAAATCACAGACACAAACATATGTCATATATATAAACATTGATGGAATTCTTCACCAGAAGGATCATGCTACAAGAAATATCAAAATGAATTGTTTAGCAATGATAAAAAATGGCAATGTTAGAACGAGTTCCCCAAATGGTAACTACATTGTCATATTTTGTTATTGTTTAAATATCATTAAAATACATATGATTATTTAAACAAAAATGCAATGCACTGTGGGTTTTATAACGTTTTTGAGGAAAATGTCTGACAAGACCCATATCACAGCAAAGCATATATGCCTATGCTGAATAAAAGAGAACAAACAAAATGATTTCATTAAGAATAATTCTATTTATATAAAACATGAGAAAATATAAACTTATCTTTAATGACAAAAATCTGATGGTTAATGCCTAAAATGATAGAAATGTATGAGGGAGAGAGAGGTGTTCAAGATTACAAAAGGTTATACTAAAGCTTCAGGAGGTGATGGAAATGTTCATTATTTTGATTACTGTGATGGCTTCATGGGTGCATGTAATTGTCAACACTTACCAAGGTGTAACTCAAAACTCATGAGTTGTTTCTATCTCAAAATATATCAATGAAATTGATTTTTTAAGAAGAAAGGTTGAAGATGAGAGATAAATGCTATGACCTCTTCTACCTTTATAGTCTCATATCTGTTGGGAATTGTATCATTGGAGAGGAAAGCCTATGATTAAAGAGCACAGTTTTTTGCTATCGAATGAGTGTTCAATAAATATTAAGTGAAATAAGCTAAATGCCAGTAGCAGGCTGCACAGGAATCTGATCCCCCTTGATCTCATTGAGGCAAGTGGATCTTCCAGTCAATAACTATTAAACATGATATGCTCTTTTTTTTCAGCTCTTTGAAAATGTCTTGCTATATGACATTAAAATTCTCCCATTTTTCTGATACACCACTTTATTTGTAAGCATTAACTTACAAATGCCTTGCTGAATGCTTCAAACCTGAATAACCTGGTCAACTTAGGGAATCTTGACCATACTCCCCACACACCTGAGACTACAGTAGCATATTTCAACATTCCAACATTTCAATGTCTAATATTCCACAACTGAACTAGTTTTCAGTCATGGAATTAGAGATGTTGGGATATCATCATTCATTACTAAAGCAGTTTTTATTTTTTACTTTAACATTTATTATACATATGATGATAAAAACCTTTATATTACAGTAACTGAATTCAAACTGAAAGCTTATAAATGAATATGTGTGATGAAATTTGGCAGTGCCATATAGCCTTGTATTTTATGAGATATGTAAGGAAGTTGTGGTTATTATTACGTAGGTATAGTAACAACAACAACAAAATAAATGTTAAAAGAGATGACATTTAGGCTGAGTTGTTGAGGATAACTTGGTGTTTGTCAGGTAGAAAAACAGAAAATGATCATTTTAGAAAGAAGAGTATCTACAAACAGTAGAACAACTGTGTTGCTTGCATAGCAAATGGAAATGCAGCCAAAAATGAGGTTTCAGAGGTATTTAAAAAGCAGACGAGGGTCTCTTACAATCCCTATTGAGGAGTTTTAAACCTGACACTTCAGATTTTACTAAGCCCTATTAACACTAATGGATTACTTGCTCTCCCCAAATTGCCTTGTTATAATTATCAAAGTTTCATTCTATAATGTAACATTTGTTCTTATTGTTTATTTATGGGAAAGGTATCTTAGAAAATATGTTATATTCTCTTGCTGGGAATAGTAGCACATGCCCTGTAATCCTAGCAGCTCAGGATTACAGCTCAGGCTGAGACAGGAGGATTGCAAGTTTGAAGACAGAATGAGCAATTTAGCAAGGCCCTAAGCAATTTAGTGAGACCCTATCTCAAAATAAATAAAAAATAAAAAAGGGTTGGAGATGTGGCTCAGTGGTTCAGTGCCCCTGGTATCAGTTCCTAGTATCCCTCCCCCCCCAAAAAAATCAACATCTTATATTCTCTTAAAATCCTAAAATCTTGTATTAGCGCTTAACATTTGTTTCTGCCAATTCCATAAACTGATGATTCATGTAGTGTTCAGGCCACATGGAATAAGCTGTATTTTATACCAAGAGATGTTTTTCTGACATTTATTTCTATCCTTTTCTCAAAATACACAGGGAAGTTAGGATTATATTAATTTTGGAATCATCATGTGAGGATAGTAAATGAAAACTAACAATAATATTAATATTAGTGACTACACATTGAGTGTCATCCCTATGACAGATATGAGGTGAAGTATATTTATGGTGCTGTTTCCTTTTATCCTGTCAACTGTCTAGTGAGGCTGCCATTTTATCAAGGAATAAACTGAAGCTCCAAATGGTTAAACTCATATAGATATCTCAGTGCCACTCTGTTAGAGTCCAAATAATGTAATAAAACATAAGGTTAATGAAATAACTGGTACCTTGCTAAACCAAAATAACTTGTGTATTCTCAGGATATAATTTAGACTATAAAGAGAACTTAATATGCCCAATTACTATTAACATTAAAATGAGAAAAGCAGTTTCATTGTTAAATATCCTATTACTCATTTAAAATTCAATCTACAGAGACATTTTAAAAACAAAGTATACAAAAAGAGAATAATTTGAATTCAAATGCTAAGTGCTTCCAATTCTAGTGGAAACACTGGAGGTTGTTAGGAAATCTTGAATGAATATCTATAAATTAGACATTTACATAGAAGAGGTTTTATTTTTGACGCTATATAATTTTGAATCTGCAGAGTATATATGTGTTTGGGTATAATGAGTTAAATTGTAATGCTGTTACTAGTATAAAATAGGATCTGTCAATTTCAAGACTCAAGTGTAACCCACATGCAATCTATTTAATTGAAAAAAAAATAGTAGCAGTGTGTTGCTTCTTTTGTGTGCTTTATACAGGATAAAATGTCAAAGAGTAAGAAAGGTTTTAGCAATTCAGCTTCTAATGATTTTAATGACAGATGTACACCTCAACCCCATGAGGCATCATGAAAGTTTATCCCATGCATGCTTTAGACAGATGTGCCTACTGTAAGTCAAAAACAGATTTTTTTAAACTGTCAGTATAGAGGACCAATTCCAAATGTGAATGCATACAGCACACTGTGTGTTGATCACTGTAAAAATAGTCATACATATTACCATTTCTTACATGACATTCTTTAACATTGATAGTGATCCATAGATCAAAATGATGATGAATGGAGACTAAAATATACTGTAACTTCACTCTTACTTCAAAATAAAATAAATATAAGGGCCACAAATTTTCTTCTATATAATTTAATAATTAACAGAGTTATTCAAACATTATTAGCATCTTGGTTTGAACCAGATTTCCCAATAAGCTCATCGGTTCATTTTTTTTTTTTTAATAAAACATACTTCAGTGAATGTATTAGGAGTACCAGAACAAATATTGGGAGAGCTATGACTATAGAGTGTCCTCTTGGTAAATGAAAAATGCAACTTTGACTTAAAATATCAATTGAAGTCAGGTGTGTTGCTATCCAAAACACACCTGACTTCAATTGATATTTTAATCCTTCCTTGGGGCAGAAGGATTACAAATTCAAGGTCAGACTCAGTAACTTATCAAGACCCTGACTCAGCATAAAAAAATAAAAAGGATTGGGAATGTAAAGCACTTTTTAGTTTAATACTCATTACCAAGGAAAGGAAGAAAGAAAATAAATCAATTAAATGTTTTATAATAAATTAATTTCTTTCATTTATACTGTCCATATTTAATTATCACTTTTACCCAAAATTATAACGTTACTTCAGATTTTTTCCATCTAGTAAATAATGAAAATTCTTTAATAAAATTAAAATAGAAAATAATTATAAAATAAAATAGAAAATAATTATTTTACTATTAATTCAGAGATAATAGCTTCCCAGAAGTTGAAGTTAGTCAGTGTACTTTGATAGTGATCTTTGCAAATTTCACAAAATATACCTATAGAAATACATGTGATGGCAACAGTGATTTCATCAATGGCATTAATCCCTTATCTGTTCTTATACCTGTTCATCTACCAGACAACTTTACTTTTCACCAGCTTTCTTGTTTTTTTTGACTTTACCATGAAAGCATTCCAGTGATGGTCTGTTGAATAATGAGATAAACGGAGGAGATAAATCTACCCAGTCATCCCACATGAGGCCAATCTGTAGCTGATCATCAGACATATGAGTGAGTCTAGATGAGCCCAGACTAAATTGTCAACCTACAGACTTGTGAACTAAATGAATACTTATTGATTTAAGGCACTGGGCTTTGGGATGATTTACTGACTGTAATTGTAGCAATAGATCATTGATTCACATCTCTTTCTTTGGAGTTTAGTTTGGAATGTGTGCTTAAAAGGTATATCTGATTGGAGCTGTATCTAATATAAAGGTTTAAAATATTAAATTTATATTTTTCCACAATCCTACATTTAAAGAATATTTATTAATCTAAAGTGGTGTATGGCTCTCTAACTAGATGGGTATTCAATCACAGGATACTTTACCATCTCAGCACACTAGCATTAAAAATAGAATACTGTCCCACCAGTATTTTCTTCTTGGAGCAATAGGAATATTAGTTCCTTTATAAATTAGTTCTAATTTCCAAACAAATTGTCAATTATTCTGATGGAATTATTGTTTTATGGATCAATTTTGAATTCTATTTACTAGAAATATTTTGGGGATTAAAGACTAGCTATTGAGCTCTCTAAAGTACTAAATCTTTCTAATGTGACTAATTTTCTAGCATTGCATTTGACTTTACAGTGCTTATTAGTATTTCAAAAATGCATAATTTTGTTGCCTGTAACAAACAAGGGTCTGTCTGAAAACTCTGGCTTACAGGCTGGATATTGCCTGCCACCTTTCTTTGTTGTTTCAAATGAAGTTATTAAAGCATAACTGTGTTGATTAATTTGTACATAACCTGTGGCTTAATCATACCACATTTTAGTATGTTTTATTTTACATTAGAGGAAGTTGAACCTACTGCTACTGTACCACTGAGCTACATCCCTAAAACTTTTTTATTTTATTTTTTTTATTTTGTCACAGGGTCTTGCTAAGTTGCTCAGACTGGTGATGGACCTGTGATAATATCTGTCTCAGTCTACCAAGTGACTTATGCTACAAGTTTTAAGACACAAGATTTATTTTCCCCCACTGGAGATTGAACTCAAGGGCACTTACTACTGAGCCACATCCCTATCCCGATTTTGTATTTTATTTAGAGACAGTATCTCACTGAATTGCCTTATTCCTTGCTTTTGCTGAGACTAGCTTTGAATTCTGGAGCCTCCTGCTTCAGCCTCCTGAGCCACTGGATTACAGGCATGCACCACCACACCTAGCTTTAAGATATTGTTAAGTAAATATATATCAAATCATAAATTACAGGGCCTTTGGACAGTACTTATTGAAGGATAAAATGTCTCCTATGATAAAATTCAAACTAAGACAATTAAACAGGTGATAAAATAAGGTACTAGAATCCAGGTGTATCTAATATTTTTTTCACTATAACACTCTTGTTGGTTGAATTGTTTCTCTCTCTCTCTCTCAAAAAAAAAAAAAAAAAAAAAAGATGTTGACATTCTGATCCCCCACCATTTTTATCATTTGTGTTTCTCTGCTGCTCTTGTAAGATTTTCAAATTGTAAATATTCAGCTTTCATAAATGCAGGCTGAAATGAAGAATGTGCACCTCGAGTTTCAAAGGGGGACAATTCGGAATTATGACTATGTGAATTATATCAGAAACTGCCTTTGGATCCTCCCTGCCACTTGCATTTCACAGCCAAGTAATAATGACTTTTACCTTATTTTGTAGTAGGATCTTTGCAGATGCAACTTAAGGTAAGTTAATTAGAATAGGCCCTCATAAAACAAGGTCTGTTTCCATATAAAAAGAAGATGGGGTAGAGAGGGAAGAGGAGAGGGAAGGGGAGGGGGGATAGTAGGGGATAGGGAAGGTAGCAGAATACAACAGTCATTAATATGGTATTATGTAAAAATGTGGATGTGTAACCGATGTGATTCTGCAACTTGTATTTGGGGTAAAAATGGGAGCTGATAACCCACTTGAATCAAATGTATGAAGATGATATGCCATGAGCTTTGTAATGTTTTGAACAACCAATAAAAAAAATATTAAAAAAAAAGAAGAAGAAAATATGTACCTGAGGCAAATGTAGATAATGATAGTCTAAAGGAAGAGGATAGAATGATATTGTAGGCCATGGAATGAAAAAGTTAGGAAATAGCAACAAAATTTTCTCCCCTACAGTTTATAGAGGGAGCACCATACTACTGAACTCTTGATATCAAGCTTCTAGCTTGCAGAATGATTTCTGTGAGATAATTACACAATACAAAAAAAATGTGGCATTTTGTAATAGCAGCCTCAGGAAACCAGTATAAATTTTGGTACCAGAAAGTGACTTGCTGCTCTTATAAATACCTAAAAGTGTGGAAGTGTTTTGGGGAATTGGATAAGAAGTAATTGGAATAATTTTGAGAAACTTAGAAAAAAATCTAGATTTCTATGAAGAGGCCATGGCAGAAATTTGGACATCACAGATAATGTTGAGAGTCCTAAAGGAACAGAGTATATGTATATGTATATGTATATGTATATGTATATATATAAATGTATACATATATGAATATTTACATTTAATGAATATAATAATATTGATTCAAAAATATGTTAAATATATTTTTCATGATTGTGGCTGGGGTTGTAGCTCAGCGGTAGAGCACTCACCTAGCATGTGCGAGGCCCTGGGTTCAATCCTCAGCACCACATATAAATAAATAAAGTATTGTGTCAACTATAACTAAAATATATATATATATATGTATGTATATATACATACATATATATATATATATATATATATTTATGAACAGAATATTACTGGAAATATGAATTTAAAGATTATTCTGTTGAGCTCTCACAAGAAAACCAGGAAAATGTTTTTGAACCACAAAGGAAATAGTCTTCTTTATAAATGGACAGATGTTTCAGCTGAATTGACAACTTCTGAGTGGACGTTAGAATTTGGAAGTAAAGTACACAGATATTTAGCTGAGTACTCTTCCAAGCAAAGTGTAAATGGTGTCATCTTTTTTCCTCCTTGCTGCTTATAATGAAATGTGAGAAAAAGATAAATAAGAAATAAATTATTAAGCAAAAAGTATTTGGAGATTGGAAAAATTTATAGTCTATCAAGTAGGGTACTCTGAAAGCAGAATTAAAGGTAGGCTTAAAAACTATGCTAAAGGAATGAGGTAGGTGTGTGATTCATATTTCCCATGAATAGAGATACAGTTATTTGATCAAGAACTATAAAGATCTTCTTTCCTAAAGACTTGGACACTAATGAATTTAAGAAGAGTTCAACAAATTATATAAGACTATCAGATCAGCATAAATACTGTGAATCTAAATTTTTAAAAAGACAGATGGGACAAAATGAAGGAGAATTACTCCCAGAGCAAAGCAATACATGTAGGGACTTTAAGGAGAACCCTGGTGGATGGGCCATGAGAGTGTGACTGACACCCCAGCACTCCCGGAAGACAGAGCATCAACCAACTAAAGATGATTTTCAGACCTGAAAATCTAATGTTATTTTGCCTGCTGGGTTGGAAACTACCTTCTGAACAGCACCATTATAATTCTTTCATTTTTGCCTTTCTAATGGAACTCTCTATTCTAGACCAGTCCATCAGGTCTAGGAAAATAAGCTATCCGATCTCAGATAGCTTATTTTCTATGTTCCATAGGTTCACAGATAGAAGGAATTGTGCCCCACTATTCACCATACCTGGAGTCTCACTGTACCTGATTTATATGATTTATAAATCATAGATTTATAGTTGATTACACTTAATTAAGAAGTTGAACTTAGAGTTGAAGCCACAGTGAGATAAATTTTTGGAAATGCTATGATAGAGTAAATGTATTTTGCATTTGTGGGAAGTACATTAATGATTCCTTATTTGTTTCACTTTATTTTTTTTTTCTTTAACTTACTAAGTGTACTTATTATTAGTTGATCCCTAATCTTTCTCCCAGGAAAATCTCCCTCAAATGTGTCAAACAACATAAGATAGTAAATTTGATTCTTTTACATTTGGAACTAATTCTATTGCAATCCCTTGCTCTTACAAAGATGCTCCTCAACTTAAAATGGGTTATGTCCCAATATATCCATTACAAGTTGGAAATACCATAAGTTGGTAATTTATTGCACCTAACACAGTGGAAAATCATAGCTTAGCCTAGCCTACCTTGAAAATGCTTACATTTTCTTATAGGAAGGAAAAAAATCTATCAAAAAACCCCTACTTCATAATAAAATTTTATCTATTTCATGTAGTTTATTTGATACTTGCACCCAAAAATTTCTGGCTGCAGAGTGCACTCCAGAGTGTGGATTGTTAATCCTCACAATTACTTTTGGCTGATTGGGAGCTCCAGCTCACAGCTAGCTACTGCCCAGCATCATGAGAGTATCACAGCACATTTTGCAAACCTGGAAAAAAAATTCAAAGCTTGAGGTATGGTTTCTATTGAATGTATACATTTTCACATAATTCTAAAGTGGAAAGACCATTAAGTCTCAATGTAAGTTGGTGCCATCTTTCCTATTTGCTATCTCAACTTTCTGGGTAGGTATTATTCTGGAATTTCACATTCTTTACATTATGAGATTCTTTATCATTGGATCCCATGTTTAAGGATTGCTAAGGTCTGAATCTTTGTGTTTCCCCACATGGGACCCTAATAACTGATATGAAGGGCAGAGCCTTAATTAATTAGATAAGTACCTTTATAAAATAGATCCCAAAGATTTGCATTTGTCATCGCAGTTGTAATGACAAAGATAAAAGGTACGATTCTGTGAATCAGGAAGTGGGCCCTGACCAGACATCAAATGTGCTCATGCTAGCAAATGAATCTTGGATCTGATTGGTCCAACTAATCAATTGACCTATTGACCAATTAAGCAAATTGATTTTGGATCAAATCAACTGGTCTATTTCTTTTCTGTTGCTTATACCCATACAGTTTATGCTATTTATTATAACATCCTAGAATGGAGTAGGACAGAGATTTCATGTCTTATTCTCATTTGCTCTCTCATTCCGGTATTTCTTATAACAGCTTCCAGAGAAATGGAGGATAGAAAGTGAACCAGCAAAACTTTTAATAGTAAAACATAACTCCTAGGGGTTTTTATCTTCAAGAAGTTTTTATATGTCTCAGACCTTCCACAGTTGTGAAAAGTCCTATGGGACTTGCTGCAAGCTGATGCTTCAGCATCTATTATTGATCCTGGAGTCACTATAGGTGAGCTGGATTAGCAGTTTGGAAGGGAAACTGAATGTGCACAAAAAATAATGTTAAACTGAGAACCATGAGGACAACTGGAAACTGAAAGAACATACCAAACCTGTCTTCTATCACCTTCAACCTCCAAGTAGAGGATCAGATTGGTCCAACTAATTAATTGATCTGTGAATCTTGGATCCGATTGGTCAACTAATCAATTGATCTATTTTCTCCATCTAAAGATGGAGAAACCAAAGCCCAGTACCATAGAGCCACACACATGAATACATGACTGTTCAAATCTTATATATAATGCTTCTTTTGGTTGTTATTCACCTTAAGCTATGTAGGAAAAGTAATTCTGAAAAATGTTTAGGTAGGCTTTGAGAATAGTGGAGACAAACTTGTATATCCACAGCCAGTAAAATTTCTAACCTCCAGGATGCAAATTCTTTGTGTGGAACTGTCATGTGTCATAGTTTTATCCACTGATGCCAGTTCACTAGAACATGGGAAGGACTCACTTTTGTAGTAGGAAAGCTGACAGAGAATTTATTGATGTCACATGAATGACTCTTCTTTCTTCTAAAGCTCAATTTGATTGTCCTTCACTCAAGCCAGTTTAAATTTTTTCTTACATTTTTATGCAATTTAAACTGTTTTGCGAGGGCTCCTTAGCTTTAAAAAAAAACAATGCTTGTTAATTCTAGGTAAAGGTTTTGTGAAGTATTAATTTAAAGTTAATAGATTAAGGGATTTTTGAAATTTTACAACTATAATAAACCAGTACTTAAAAGAATCTATTGCTCTATCTAGAGTTTCAGTTTAATGAGCTTACTAACATTTGGGCATCTATTACACATTGAAAAAAGTTTTGAATAATTAAGGATAATTGGCAATAGAAATAAAATGAGCAGAAGAAAATGACCACATTAGACATTGGCAGAATGTTCTTTCAGAAAGAAGGGAGGAGGAGGATTTTAAATAGTGATCTGAACTGGTCAACTGTGTTATTGTTTCGAACTTTTTTTTTCACACTCTATATGTTTTAAAAGTAGTTTACAAGGTTTCCTCAGATTGCCCACAAAACACTATTGGGATTAAATACCAATCCAATTATGACTATATTTAATGGTTGTGCAGTGTCCTTTTCTAAGTGTCAATTAGCTTTAATTTTAATGTAATTTAAATAGCCAGGTCATTTTTAATACCCTACCTAATTCCCAGCAAAATTGCTTATTGTATTTTTCAATACGATATAATTAAGTCTAACAAAATTCCATTAGGGACATTTTTGTTGTTTAAAAACAATCTTCAAAATAGCATATTTGGGGCACTAATTTATATTAATTTTTATAAAAATTATCTTTTCTGTCATTTAAATAACCATGCTAAAAATTATATCATGGTCTACCTGGCTTTATTTAAAACCAGATTAGATAGTTTTATATATTATATTTATTTCTGAGTGTACAATTATCATTTACATTAAAAACACTTTGGCATTCAAAATAGAAGGCCACCATTTACATTCTTACCAAATATATATGAAAGCAGCAGTGAATCAACCACACATAAGACCTAGAAGTGCACACAGCCATGCCTGCAAATACACATGCACACCAACAGTCACACATTCTAAGATGAACATTTACAACACTACCACCCTCAGAGGTTAAGCCTGAAATAAATTCTTATTTGAGTTTTGCAGAAACTGCAAATCTTACAAGTAAAAATAAAATAAAATGACTAAAATAGATTTGAAAAGTAAAAGTCTATTCATTTATTTTCAGAACTTGCTCTAAAGTCTCCACCTATTATAGTTATATACCAATACAACTTGTACATCATAAGAGCTTGGGAGTATCTATTAAAATCAGATTTATGTACATTATTGAGGACCTCCTGAATTATGTCCTTTTTGTGTCTTAGAGGTTGCATATAAAGTTGTGAAAATCATTTGTGGGGCAGTGGTGGTGTGACTTTATTTATTTTTTAAGAAGGTACATTATTGTGCCTGTCTTCTCCAATATTAAAAATAAATGTTCATAGACCATAATTCAGTAAAAACAATAATGAAGGAAAAAGAAAGGTTGGCAAGTGACACATTTTATTCTGTAACATCCAGACTTCTTGAATAAAATGTTGCTTGAATTGTGTAAAAGTATTAATCTGGGAAAAAAGAAGGAAAGTACTATGTGTTGAGCTTTCTGTTTTTTATACACTGAACTGTAGTCAACAGAGTGTCACAGAGACAGGCAGAGAAGGTAGAAACTATTTCAGATCATTGTATTACAGCTCGATTAAAGTAGGAAATGGGAAATTTTATTGGACTTCTACATACCAAATCATCCTTCAGATTTTGAGATGAAGGAAAATTAGCTGAGCCACAAATAGAGTTTAGGAAAAATTAAGTAAAATGAGAACAAAAACATTCAATGTCTTCTTTCTCCAGTATTTCATTTACAAATATTTATTGGCCATCATTTATATGCCAGGCTCTGATACTACATTAAAGAAACAACTAACAAAAATTTATACTTATATTTTACTGCAAAAAACAAACAAAGTACAACCTAAATATATCAGAAAGCAATGTATTATGTAGTATAATAAAAAATAAAGAATGGAAAGGAAGGTAGTGAGTACTGGGAGAGTAACTCTTTTTAAAATAGAGGAGTGATGGAAGATGTCTGAGAAATTGACATTAAGCACAGACCTAAAGTGGAGCTTTTCTGTTGAAGAAAATAGCAAATGCAAAGTTCTGAAGTGGGAACTTCCTTAACATGTTCATGAAAGTAAGGAGACAAATTGAACTAGAGTGAAATGAGAGGAAAGGGGGCATATAAAGAATGAATATATATATACATATGCATATTCACATATATATTCATATATATACTGATCCTTAGTATATTATATATAATTTCTATTATGTATAGGAGCTAAGAGCAGGATCAGTATTGCCCAAAATAGGATGCCATCTCTAGCCAAAACTGTTAGTGCTCATTTCATGTTAAATGAGCATTAACATCCCTTGACATTTGCCAGTTTCTCATGCAATGAAGTTGAGGACATTTAAGTTGTTTTCACTGAATTCCTCTGAGCAGTATTAATGGGTAGCACTTTTGGTTTGAGTCAGATAAGACATAGCATTACTTCTAATTGTTTTCACCCTCAACTATGACCACCTCAGAAGACAGTTGTTCCTTATTATGCTGCCCCCAAGCAGGTGGGCCACCTGAACACATTCAGTCTCCACCTAAAGGGTAAATACGTATATTCTTAACTGTGCTTAGCCACAGAGACTTAGAGGGCTTATCAGTTGCAGCAGTGAGCATTAATTATCCTCATACATGCACTTATTAAATTATGTTAGAAAGCCATTTAAATTAATCCAGTCAGTCAAGGCTCATGATATTTTGCTTAAAGGTAAATGTTAATGTGAAACTGGACAGGTATTATGATCTAAAATGCACAAAATAACTTACACTTGAAATAACTGACAGAAATTATACCAAAAATGTGATTATATTTATTTCTAGGTAGATGGTTTCAATTTATTTTTTTCATAAAGCTCATTATTCTATTTTATAAAAAATATTTCTTGGAATTAGATAAAGTTTAAAGAAACCATATGTAATAGAATAAATAAAATAAAAATAATTTTTTATGATGCAGGACTGTATTCATCTCCTTTGTTCCTTACAAAGCTACCTACTGGTTAAATACCGCAAGTCAATTATTTGGATTCTTGTGCCTCAATGCTTTGATTGTTAAGATGGATGTAATTATTTACATGGATAAAGCCAGGGGGCTTATACAGAACACCTTAAATAGATAAATGCTTCCATGCTTAGTCTCCGTATTTAAAAATAAGCCTCTTCTTTATCTTCCAAATCGCTATGAAATTATACAAGCTATTTCAATAAATCTCATGAAATATATCCATTGTCTTTAATTCCTATATTATTCTTGAATTTAGTAATGTTGACTCATCTGATAGAACTCACAACAACATTAGTTATTCTATGCATTTCTTTTTTCTCAACTATACACAAGTTCTTCATTTATATTACAGTAGGAGATAAAATTTCAATAATCTTCTAATTAATGCTGTGTATGTTTCAGAATGCCATGATTTTATTTATGTACTATTGGGAAACCATTTTTTAAAGTATTAGGTTGAAGTAAATGTATGTATATTTAATGCATACACACACACACACACAGAGAGAGAGAGAGAGAGAGAGAGAGAGAGAGAGAGAGAGAGAGAGAGATCTTTATAGAACTGTAAAGCACCCAAATGGTTTAATCAAACTTTTATGATTTATTGTAAACTCTAACATTCAGATATCCTTTGAGCCTCTTGAGTCCTTTTTGATAGTCATTGGCCTATTTTTTCTCCTCAGAGGCTTTCCTTTCTCTTTTGTGTATATAGAAATGTAGGTTGAGGATCTTCAGTGAGTGTTCTCCAGACTACTCTGTTATATGGCTCTCAGATGGAATTTCTGAAAGGGAGTCAGTGGCAGACATTAACAGATTGGTAAAAAAGGTAGTCGTATCTTTCTTCCTGCTTTCTTCTGGAAGGACCACCACACAGGCAATTTCTCCTTTGTGTCTCTAACTTGCAATGCACAGGCCTGCTATGGTTTCAGGTTCCCATGGATGACTTTGTTTCCAAGGCTCTGCTAATTTATCTTCTCTTTTTCTTTCCAAACTAGAAGCCTCAGTGATTTCTAGTTGTCACTTGCATAATTGTTCTCAAGCTCTCTGCTTGGCTTAATAATTTTTCAGCTATTTCAAATATATAAAATGTTTTTTTCATTTTCCTGGTTGAAGCCTAAATGATGCCAGTTTTACTACCACAAATAGTTCCTGGAAGCAGATCTTCAGATGGGGTAGAGTGGGAATACAATAATTATTTACCTTCAGGCAGAGAAAATCAGTATGGTACATACTTTGATATATATCCCAGAAACTCTACAATTCAAGGATGTGAACCAGCTTCCAGGGATACTCTTGGAAAATAATTTTTTTTATTCTCAGTCTCCTCATGAATTTTTTAAGCTACATAGTTAGTATGCAAAAGATTACATTCCCACTTGGAATGGAAGCACTATTTAACCCAGTTGTCCCACTACTTGGTATATATCCAAAGGATTTAAAATCAGCATACTACAGTGTCATGGCCACATTAGTGTTTTTAGCAGTTCAATTCACAATAGCTAAGCCATAAAAACAATCTAGGTGCACTTCAACAGATGAATGGATAAAGAAAATGTGGTATATATACACAACAGAATATTTCTCATTCATAAAAAAGAATAACTTTATGACTTTTGATGGCAAATGGGTGGATCTGGTGACTATCATGCTATGGGAAATAAAATAATCCCCCAAAACCAAGGGCTGATGTTCTCTCTGATAATCAGATGCTAACACACAATAAGGGGGTGAGAAGAAAGAATAGAATTTCCATGGATTAGACAACGGGGGAATTAAGGGAAGAGAGAGGAGAATACGAAAGACAATAAATAGCATGAGTTCTATGTTGATACATGTATACACTACCAGTGAAACTCCACATCACATACAACAACAGAATGGGATCCTAATTAGAATATGTTATACTCGATATGGGTATTATATGTCAAAATTCACCCTATTGTCATGTATATCTAAAAAGAACAAATAAAAATAAATTAATTAACTTAAAAAACGATTACATTTCTAGGAGCTGCTGACATTCAGTCATTGATCAACATGAAATTAAGGTCTGGCCACCTTGGTTCAATTTAAAACAATTCTTTTTTTTTTTAATTTTTTTATTAGTTGCTCAAAACATTACAATGATCTTGACATATCATACATTTGATTCAAATCTTAATCTTATTTTTCCACATGTACAGATTGCAGGATCACATTGGTTATACAGCCATGTTTATACATAGGGCCATACTACTGTCTATTGTATTGTGCTGCCCTTCTATCCCCCCTCCTCTTCCCTCCCCTCTTTCTACCCAATCTACTGTGACACGTTTCTCTCTCTTTTGTCTTCCCCCTCACACCATCTTATATGTAATTTTGCATAACAATGAGGGTCTCCTACCATCTTCCATGCAATTCCCCTTCTGTCTCCCATTCCCACACACCTCTCGTCCCTATTTAATGGTAATCTTCTTTTCATGCTCTTCCTCTCTGCTCTGTTTTGTGTCGCCCCCCCCCTTATATCAAAGAAGACATTCTGCATTTGTTTTTTAGGGATTGTCTAGCTTCACTTAGTATAATCTGCTCTAATACCATCTATTTCCCTGCAAATGTCATGATTTTGTTGTTTTTTACTGCTGAGTAATATTCCATTGTGTATAAATGCCACATTTTTTAATCCATTCATCCATTGAAGGACATCTGGGTTGGTTCTACAGTCTAGCTATTGTGAATTTTGCTGCTATGAACATTGATGTAGCTGTGTCCCTGTTGTATGCTCTTTTTAGGTCTTTTGGGTATAGTCCAAGAAGGGGAATAACTGGGTCAAATGGTGGTTCCATTCCCAGCTTTCCAAGGAATCTCCATACTGCTTTCCAAATTGGCTGAACCAATTTGCAGTCCCACCAGAAATGTACAAGTGTACCTTTTTCCCCACATCCTCGCCAGCACTTGTTATTGTTTGACTTCATAATGGCTGCCATTCTTACTAGAATGGCTGCCATTCTTACTAGTTAAATTATTAATGGCTGCCATTCTTACTAGTTAAATTATTAAATCACACTCTTGAAGAAGAATGTAAGGTTTGATATATCAAGCAGAGGATGTAACAATCATATGCATGTATCATAATGACGATATCTTGACCGGAATATGATGGTTGCTATTGAGTGAGTTGAAAATCTTTAGAAAAATAACCTGTCCTCAAAATGTTGAAATATTGGCTGATCTGCAGGGTGAGATCAAGAGGACTTCTATGTGTAAAAAAAAACATCTATTATCTCTGGTGTCTCAGAGCAACACGACAAAATATTAGAATGTGAGTCTAATTGTGTAGGTTGCAGAATTAGAAAATAAATTGAATGTACAACCTTAACACACATCCTATGTTAAACTTCGAAATGAGTGAGAACTTGATGTTTCAGAAGAGATTATTTGAGTAGAATTAAATAGGAGCCGTAAACTTTTGATATCTTAGCCCCTGACCCCCAGTGGAAACAGGTCTCTCCCTGCTATCTGTGGAAAGGACTCTTCTCTTGAATAATGATTTAGAAAGAACTTCACTTTAGGATTGCTGTCATTTAAAAGGATGCTAATTCTTTTAAGTATTCCCCAATGAACCTCTTGCATTAAGTCTATAATTATAGTTGTATTCAGCAAGTCCTGAGGCAAGATCTGTAAGGTAATCTCTAGGAGGAGAAAGCATATAGTCAAGAACACTGAAGGTTAATCACAGTCATCAGAAACCTGGGAAACATGTAGGGGTATGTTTCCTGAGGTGTGTAAATTGAGAAGTAAAAATCACAGTATTGGATAGGGCCAAATTCTAATGAGTACACTTCCCCAAGTTTCTATAATCTAGCTCATTTAGTTTATTTTCTCTTTAACTGAAAATCTGTTTCAATAATGAAGTACTTTCAGTAAAGTTCAGGTGTTTGGTTTTTCCTTGAATAATATGAAGGAAGAAATCCAATAAGAGAAATCTATTGGGAGATTCTGTTTACTAAATCATGGAGAAATGTATCCACTCATGAATGTACATGAGATAAGGGGACACTCTTGTTCTTGACTATTTTGATAAGTACCTGTTCTCTGAATAATGAAGTTGATGTGAAAAAAAAATGTGGTTATTAAAATAGGGCCACTGATTAAAAAAAAACAGAATTTTAAACCAATAAAAACCAGATATAACATTTGATGTATAAAGACAAAAAGGTGAGAAGTGCCACAGGAGACATGAAGGATGTATGGAAGTGCCTAATTGATTTTGAGCTCTTTAACAGCCAATAGATGTGTAGCATGCTAGAGTATAACTGATGTGTATATTTGGGAGTATTATAGGTCTGACAGTGAGAAACCTGACTTGATTTTCTGCAATAATTCTCAGGTATTAACATTCCCAATCATAATCCAGTTTCTACACTTATAGCCCCATAGTCAAAGAGAGAGCTAGGGAAGAGAAAAATAAAAATCTCCCTTACTTCCTTCTAGAAGAAATTCTAAACAATTCTTTGTGTGTGTATATATATATATACACACATACACACACAAATTGATATATATATATATACATATGTATATATATATATATATATATATATACATATATATCTATATATTACATACACACATATATGTGTGTGTGTATAGATACATATATCTCAATTTTATGTATGCTAATTGGCATACATATTTTTTTTCATATGTGTGTATGTGTGTGTGTGTGTGTGTTTGATTATTTCAGTGAGCTACAGGTGTCCCTGGGATTGGAGCTACACATAGCCCTGAAAGTTATTTTTTAATATTTTTTTTTGTTTTAGGTGGACACAATACCTTTATTTTATTTTTATGTGGTGCTGAGGATTGAACCCACTGGTAGGCAAGTGCTCCACCCCTGAGCCACAACCCCAGTCCCTCTCTGATAGTTATTATAATTATTACTGGGAAAGGAAAATATTCAGAGTTCACAGAGATTAGGAAATATAAGCACTGGATTAATCATAATTTCTGGAGTCACAAATAAATAGTCCCCATGTTCCACTGGTTCCACTGATTGTATTGAACCTCATTTAGACAATTTGATAAACAGATAATTTGGTGTGAATTTGCTTATAGTGGGTGTGTGTTCCTACCTAGTAGCTGTTTCCCTAATTCCTCAACCAGTAGTTGGAATGGTCATACTCAGTATTTCACTTGGGGCCTAACTAAGAAGACAAAAATGGTTAGGATATTAATTGAAGCAGAGTTATTATGTCTCTCTCATAAACAAGGGGCTATTGTGGAAATAACCTTTGTAATTTTTGCTTCTTAGTTTTGAAACTGGCTTTGCTGATTTAAAATCCTTAGTTCCCAAAGGCAAAATGCTTCCAATAGAAGACACAAGAATGGCCTCATAAAGTCAGAAGATAAAATCACCACCTGGCTGTATTTGTTTTCTTGCACCTCTGAATCAATAAGGAGAAAAGAAAAAAAAAAGTTGTTCTTCTAGCTGAGGAGATAGATGCCCATAATTCCCTGTAGTGAAAATTATGTGGCTGTTACAAAAGAGGGATGCAGGAGACTATATCTAAATCCATTTATGTCTGTTTATAGTATATTGTTCAATAACAATGACAGTATAAGACTATAGGAACCCAATACTGGCAGAAAAATATGGGTTTAGTCATCTCAGGCATAAAACATAGAGTTCTCGTGCCTCTCAAGAACTCTGATCAAACCTCAAGGGCAGGACTGGTCAGCAGTACTCCTTATTCCCAGGGATTGTGATCTGCGATGGATGTGAAGACCAATGGACCCTCTATAGTCTCTTCCGGAGAAGAGGTTAAGATTATTATTATTATTTTGAAAGCAGACACATGAGTGCATTAAATAGGAGAGAATAAGAGGAGTAGGAAAGAAAAATAAATGCAAAAAAAAAAAAACTGAAGGAGAATGTGTCTGTGTAATAATGTGAAATATTTATTCCCCTGTGTTTTAAATGTTTGAGATGGCTTCTGCTCTTCTAGTTGAACTCTGACATACAATATCCATATAAGAAGAGCACCTTAGATATTGAATACTGTCTGAGCCTTGTATCCCAATGCTGCTTTTCTAGTTTGAATGTAACCTGGATTCCAGACAACGTGATATCTATTTCTCCAAAAGGAACATAGTTGAGACATGGGAATAGCAGAGAAGATAAAACCCAGGAAACTTCCCATGGTGCTCTACAAAAGGACAATGAAGGAGGAAATAATGCCAATTTCACTTTCCTTGTTTTCACATCAGTGGAGACATTGATTTTTGTGCCACGCTAGAACTGTGTTCTCTCCCATATTTTAAATTTTAATCAAGCTGCAATTAATTGGTAGCTCCAAGTGATATTGATCCAAGGCCTCTTCTCAGCGGACTTTTAGAAATTCATGGATTTGAGTGGACCACTTCCTTTGTATCTAAGGAAAAAAATACTTGCATGCAACATAAATTCTTTCTCAATACTGTATTTGGGTGATGAATTTTAGATTTGAGAATACACATGAATTACAATATAAATGGCATAAATACTTTTTGTTTTTGACATCTTAATTTCTATGTCAGAATGTGTTTTGCACATCCTATGTGCCCCTGATTGCCACCAACACATAGAATCTTGATTCCTCTTGAACTGGTGCATGTTTTGCTGCTGCCATTAACCATGGTCATCGGACTCCAATGTCTTCAGCCCTTCAACGTGAACTCACACCAGTGACTCTCCAAAGAATTGACAGGCCTTCATCCTCAGATTGGGGCTCCATCACTGATCCCTCTTGTTCTGAGACTTCTGGCTTCTTGGACTGGTTTCTGTGGCTGACTAGCAAATCTTCATTGGAGGCCTATCCCAACCTCTAATCATATAAGCCAACCTAATAAATTCCCTATAAAAATTATATATATATATATATGTGTGTGTGTGTGTGTGTGTGTGTGTGTGTGCGCGCGCGCGCTCGTGCGCCCCGCGTGTGTGTACACGTATATAAATTCTATTCGTTCTGTTCCTCTACAGAATACTAATACAGCACCTTATACACATTTTTGAGAAAAAAATTTAGGGAACTAAAGAAAAATGGAAAAATATAGGATTTTATATATGTTTGCCCTTCAGATAAATTCCTTTTTTGCCTCTGAGGAATTGTGTACTCCACAGTGGCGATCACTGCTCTGAAACTGGGTCACAGAAAAGGTAATTATAGAATAATCTAGTTGGGCACTTAGAATGTTCTTACCAGTGGCAGCAAAGTGTTCAAGGTGTTACAACTAGAAAATGTCCCATAGGCATGGGAGGTGGGTCTTCTTGAATGAAAGTAGAGAGACATTCTAAGACAAACAGACATGAGACAAATAGGAAGGAAGATATGTAAGCTGTTCAGTCTGATGGACCATGGCATGAAGGGACAATGTTGCAAGAATCAAAGTAATGGATAAGCAGAGTCAAGAAGTGACTATTCACTGAGACCTGAGAAATTTGAAATCTTACCCTGTTCATGGTGGAAAACATTCAAACATCATAGAAAAGAAGGTGTGTGGTCAAATAGCATTTTTGTTAAATCATTTAGAATATGGGTTTATTTCTAACCATGTATAGAAATCTAAATCAGAAACTACTATAGCCAAGGATGATGCCTGCTCAAATTAGGACTGGAGGATCATTTAATAAAAAAATGAGTATGAAGTATGATAAAATATCAGAAAAAAAGGAATATTTAAAATTTCTATCTCTGCTTATTACATGGCAGAGCCAAGAAGTAAAATTGCTTTTGAATAAGTTTGATCAGGGAGGAGGATATAGGAAAGAAAGAAATTTTGAACCTTCTGACGTTGTGGCTTCTGTGAGAATACAAGGGGATATAATCAATGAGCTTTGGTATTTGAAACTATACAAACAAAAAGCCCAGAAGCTGGACATATGTATTTGGTAATTCTTCATATATAAAAAATCAGTTGAGGCCATAAATACAGATGCAAATCACTCAAGAAGAGTGTACTGATATTGAAGAGGGACAAGGAAGTAGATAGAACAGGAATGGTCAGAGAGATGAGGGGAATCAATAAATGTGTCATGTTATGAAAGCCAATTTATCAAAGTTGAAAGCAACATTTTTCTTGATACTGCTTTCAACTTTGATAAATTCTACAGATAGCTAACATTATATGATTGTGGGAATGGTGAGATATGGAGAAAAATATTATTGGTGGTCTTAGAAAAAGAGACTCAGCAGTGAGTTAAGAAGAAAATAAGTCTATGTAAATGAATCTCAAGAAATGATTGTGGGAAAATGAAAAGATAAATCAGATGACATATAGGCAGTCTAGTTGATTAAAAAAGAATAAAAAGTTTAATAAATAACAGAGCAAATATTTAGGAGAAATAAGTAATAAGCTCAAGCATAAAATGAATGATTTCACTGGAGAGAGAGAGAGAGAGAGAGAGAGAGAGAGAGAGAGAGAGAGAAAGGAAGGAAAGAAGGAAGGGAGGAAAAGAATGGAAATGTTCCCACATCTTCTGAAATGCAAAGACAAGAGGGACTTTGACTTTTGGATAAGTTTTTATGAGTCTCTCCAGCTCAATGTTTCTTTCCTGTCATGCATCTCAGCATGTGCAGTTATCCATGAGATGCATTTCTGTGTTGATTCCATGAAACATGGGTTTAGATAATTAGGGCATAGGAAACCAGTTCAAAGAAACTTGAAGGTATATGTTCTGTTTTCCAATAGGAATGAAATTATCTTGCCTCTTACTCAGGTACATAAAAATAAAATGCACTTTCTAAACTGTTGAATACACAGAGTTGGTAATATAATAGATAATTAATGAATCTATTAATGCAAATGAAAATGAGAAATATAAATAAAATACTATATTTATAATATATTTCTTTTCCAAATATTATGAAAGTAATTAAAGTAGAATCACCCTAATGATATATTTCCGACCTACAAAGATATCCTATAGAACTTAAACATTCTGATGTATGCAGTATAGATCCTAGTAATTCTTATATTTATCTGGCATTCACATATTTGAAAAATAAGTATACAAAGCATGATAAGTTTTAAGTCTTATCTATTGTTGTTTTTTAATATCATTTGAATAAACTAACCCTTAATTATTTCGCTTATAATTCGATTAATTTAAGTTTACTCTTATGTAACTTGAATGTGATGCATACATCATTTTCTTCAAAATATCAGAAGCAGTATTCCAAGTTCTTGAGATGAAAAATATTTTTGTCAGATTTTTGAGTCTCACTTTCTCATATGAACTGATCATCAATAAATGGGAGCAAACATTGAAAGTTTGTTTTCAAAGGGAAAAACTTTCACACTGAAAGAGACCAGAATGAAAGGTAAAAGAAGCAATTTATTTTAATGCCTTATTAGATAGTAAAAAGTAGTCACTTTACTCTTTGATTTCTGAACACTTTGATGTGCCTTATGGAAGAGACAAATTTATATTGCTGGTAACTGGTTAAAAATATATCCTAAGGAGACCTTAAGCAACTTAGTGAGACCCTGCCTCAAAAATAAAACATAAAAAACAGCTGGGGATGGGGATGGATGGAGCTCATTGGTTAACTGCCCCTGAAATCAACCCCTTGTACCAAAAAATGAAAATAAAAGAGAATAAGTGAAAATTTAGTTAATGTAATCTTTCTCTACTAGTGTCACGTAAAAATGATCAATGTATTCATCAAGCTGTGTTGGTATTGATCCAATGAATCCCATTCACATCAATTCATTGATCCCCTTTATCTTGTAAATACCCTGGCTGGAATTAATATAAAATGAAATGTATGGATGATATATAACATAATTAGATGGTGATTCTGAAAGAATCATGCACATCAGAGAAACCAAATTCAAATCTACATCAATTATTCTATATAAATAAATCTCTGGCCAACATAAGACATAATAACACTAGAAACCTGTCTAGTCAGCAGGTTTCTTGCATGGTGTCACACATAAGAATAGGACTTCATAGGAATTTTAGCTGCTGTCCAGACTATGTACAGCTTCTGTTCTACACAATTGCTTTATACCCCATCACAGAAAACACCACATTTCATTGCAGAGGGAAAGTGAAAGACTGACATCCATAAGCTGACCACTTGATTTCCTGCCAAATTTACTGTAAAGAACATCTTTGGTAATAAATAGCTTCAGTTGAGCATGTAAATGAACACATATATTGTTACTCACTGGTGCTATATTAACCTTCCTTGATATAGTTCTACCCATCCTTCATCTTGCTTCTGTTCGCATCTTTAAGTCTACTAGACATTGACAAACAAGAAGGAATAGTGAGATGAACCGGATCTTGGATATCAACCATCACTACTCTTTCTAGGTTAAGATAATCATCTACAGACATTTATAAATATGTTTTGGTCAAATCAAGTAAAAAGAACATGCTTCACAGGATAGCAGATAACAGCACTATAAGCTTCTTTTGGAAAATTATGTGCTCCAATGTTGATATATTACTTTATTGACTTAATTTGTTGTTGTTTTCTGTCTACCCTGGAAACATCCTTTGCCTTGTTTTGGAATCGTGGGGGTAACAGCTGTAGTCCCCATATCCTAGAATATCTAATAATATGTTTTTTTATTGAATTTGAACAATAGAAGACACTAATAGAAAATCAGAAAGCAATGGAAAATAGGACTCTGGGATTATATAATATTCTTTCCTTCTATTTACTGACACACCTGCCAGTGCTGCATTCTCTCACAGTTGTATTTCAGATTTAATACTATCTTTTCCATAATGTCACCTCTCCAATGGGCTGTTTTAACTACAATCCTTCCTTTGACACCTCAGATCTACCGCTCCTAAAGGCTCCTTGCAATTATGTCTCACTGTTCCTTGTTGATGTACTTGTTCCTGACCACACCTTTTAAAATATTTACCATACCATCCAGGTGTGGTGATGCATGCCTTTAATCCCAGCCATTCTGGAAGATAAGGCAGGAGGATCATGAGTTCAAACCCAGCCTCAGCAATATAGTGAAGGACTAAGCAACTTAGCAAGACCCTGTCTGAAAAGAAAAAGTAAAATACATACTGGGGATTTGGCTCAGTATCCCTGGGTTCAATCTCTGGTACCCCCCACTAAAAATATATATATTTACACACACACACACATATAAAACTAAATTACATATAACTAAATTTTATATGTAAAATTTAGTTATATATATACGTTTATATATATATAACTAAATTATATTTGCTACCTTATTATATTTGCTGAGGTAATTCTTTCAGATATACATTCTATTTTATGCTGATACCCTAACTGTCAACATTTATTACTTCTAGTTTATAGTAGGAGGTCATCTCAAAACATGTGTATTGCACTGTAATATCTAATTGAAAGACTTAGTTGAAAAACTATTTGATACTCCAAATATTTGCATTATGTTTCAAACATTCCTTTAATTCTATATTATAATATTGTTATCATTTGGTGGCTATGATATTAATAAAAGAAATAAATAATTACTATATAATATGGTCAAATGCATATCACTTATCATTTTTAATTATTATGTGGTATTTTCCCCTCAGTTATAAGAACAGTTTTCCTTATATGAAAGTAGTGCACATATGGCAATGCTAATAAATGAGCAATTGCGGTATACTAAACCAATAGGAATACATTTACTTGCTCCCAAACATGTGTTCTGTTTTATGTGTAAGATTCTGATAAATCATTCCTGAGGAGATATCATTTACATAATTATAGTACTACATAATTCACTAGAAAATCTTTGTTTAGCATGCAGTTTTGGATACGAGGCTTTAGAATATTACTATAAATTTGGCAGTACTCCTGGCCAAATTTTAAGTAACATAATAGAGAAGCAGAATTATGATATAAAATAGTAACAATGGCCCTAGAAATATTGAAGAATCTAGTACTCATACTAAAATGAATAATGGGAATGAGAAATAAGAGAAAAAAGAATAAAATGCATTGTTAATATTTTAAAAAGAACTGACAAGGCACCTACATTCCTTGACTCATTAATTCATTACAACAGAGTTAGGCATTAAAATTATGCTTAGACTATGAAGATACTGAGGGACAGAGAACAATGGGAAGATGAACAAACTTTAGTTTTAAGGGGATGGGTTATTTGGTCATGTAGATTTATTAACAGCCTACAAATATTAGAGCCATAATTTATCATTTATTACAGATCACAGCTGTAATTAACCTTGTCACTTTTATTGGTTTCAAATCCAGTTATTCTATGGTGTATCTCATTTGTATTCTTAAGCTACTTTTTGCTGATTTCCCGAATGGATTGCAATATGACACACCCTCTATTGACCCTAATAAATTTTTGCTGTTCATTCACCCTACTTACATTATTATTTCCTTGGTCAGCTAATGTAAATGGCATAATTCATAATTTGTAATTATAATCACTCCCAAGCTTATGTCTTCAATTTTTCTTAAAACATGTTTCTTTCTAAAGTTAATCCTTCCTTTCTCCTCTGTTTACTCACCTGAGAAAAATAATAATAAATAATCATTGAACTAAAATAAAAATGATTACTTTTTAACATTGCCTGAGTTTATAACTCTACCTATGAAGTCAGTGTGCCTGTAGGAAATATACCAACAGTTGGATAATTTCACATCAAGTTCATGACCTCCAAACTTAACTGGCTCATGGTTCTAGCTGCTAGTCTATGTTTCTCATTAATATTCTTACTCTCTTCTAATCTCGTTTCTGAATCTCCCTCAATTTTCCTATATGCTTCCATCAAAGTCAGTCATATCTTCTTTCATTGGGAATATAAAGTGATTTTTACCATCTTACAAAAGTTTCTTTTAAACACATACACATTTTAAAAGTTTCCTTTAAACACATTAATATTTTGTATGTAAACATTAATATTTTGCATGTAAAAATGTGCTTCTTTTCAGAAACAATTTCAGAAGCAAATTATATTATGCTTTTTCAGTGCATCTAAACATGTCTTACCTGCCCAAACAGAACTCCTAAAATAGCTTAATACTCCAATATACATCATTTATGTTTTAAAAATTGGTTTTTACCAATACATAAAAATTACACATTTTTATGAGGTACCATGTGATGTTTCAATACTTGAATACATTATGCAATGTTTAAATCCAGGCAAACATATCTGCTTCCACAAAAAGTAATCATTTCTTTATGGTTAAAACATTCAAAATACTTTCTTTTTTGGAAATATGCAGTACTTTATCATTAATGATGATCACCCTACTGTGAAGTAGCACACCAGAAATTTTTAATAACCCCTTGAATTGTAATTGCATGCAGTAGAATATACCCTTTTTCATTGCACAACTTGATATATTTAGACAACTTATATGCTTTCGTAATCCTTATCACACTGAAGGAATAGAGTATTTTTATTACCCATGGGTTTTCCCACACTCTTTGCTACTCAGTCCCCCTCAATTTTGGCCCTAGATATCACTGGTGTGTGCTTTGTCACTATAAATGAATTTTGCATGCTCTTGAATCCTCTCCACCAAAAATAAAATTGGAAACATTCAGTTTGTAGTCTTCTTATGTATGGATTTTTTAGAATATTTTTAAACTCCATTTGTGTCTATATGTGTATCAGTGGTTGATGTCATTTTAGTATGTACTTACTATGTTACATTATATCAATATTCCACATTTTTTATGCATTTATATGTTGGTGGGCATATGAATTGAATCTACTTCTTGGCTGTTATAAATATGGTTTCTACAGGCCTTCTTGTACATACAGCTCTCTATGGTTATATTTTTTGTTTCTTAGGAAGTTACCAAGCAGAGGAAATCTGGGGTTCCATAGTAAGTATATTTGTGACTCTGCAAGAAAATGTAAAACTATTTTCAAAGGTGTATATAATCATTACAGACCTCAATGAATGATTCTCAGGTACACTTTGTAGATCTCATTGAAGTAAATGTTCTTAAACATGTTTTGTTACATTGAACTTAAGTATTTCATTGTTCAAGTAATTATCAATGATTATTTTAAATTCATATATAAGGATTCTAGCTGCTTTGATAACACATTAAAATTTCTTGTCACCAGTTTTTAAAATTTTAACCAATTAATTATTCTAATTGCATTGTAATTTCAATTTGCATTTTCTGACAGTATATGAATGTTGGTGAGTTCTTCATATATTTAGTAGTCAAACATTTGTATTTTTAAAGTTTCTGTCCAAAGTTTTATTCATCTTTTAAGGATGAGTATCTTTATAAGAATTTCCATATAGATAAATACAAGGCCTTTTAAAAATATGGATACTTTTTGTCCATATTTTGTTCTACCTTTTTCCTAAAAGTTATTTTCTGAAAAATAAACATTTAAAATTCTAATGAAATCTAATTTACCTATTATTTCTTTTGTTTTTCATGATCCATTTTTATTCTAAGAAATCTTCACCTACCCCAAATTTTCAAACGCGTTTTCCCTGTAACGTTTTCTTCTAAAATGCTTGTGAGTTTAGCTTTTTTGCTTATTTTAAGCCTGTGATTGAGCTAACGTTATTTTTAGGTAGGATGTGAGGTGAGGATCAAAGTTCACTTTTTTTCATGAATATTCATTTTACCAATTATTTACTGTAAAGCACTCTTTCTTCATATTGTGTCCTGGTGCTGTTTTCAGTTTGATTAAAAATATATGCCTGACTCTATTTCTGTACTATTGTCTTCCATTGATCTACATCTCTAATATAACACAGTTACCCCTTCACTTGATTAATATATCATTACAATATGTTTTCAAATCCATTAATTAAAGGTAGTTTTAAATAGTTTTAAGTGCTTTGCATGAGTCATCATATTAATTTTCATAAAACTGCCTGCTAGAAACTTTTAATCCATCTGTTGATTTTGGCACAATTAAAATTTTAACAATGCAGAGGTTTTATTCCATAATTTCAATATATTTGTCCCCTTATTTATACCTCATTAAATGATTCTCAGGTACACTTTATAGTTCTCATTAAAGTAAGAGTTCTGGAACATGTTTTGTTACGTTGAACTTAAGTATTTCATTGTTCAAGGAAATATCAATGATTATTTTAAATACATTTTCAAAAATTTTGCTAGAGAATCTTTATTTTTTTGTAAATTTGCCTTAATGCAATAGGATCTATATTATGCATCTATATGTTCTAATGTCCTGGTGTCATAGAATTTCATGGACAAGTTCAATCTGACCTCTGAATAAGTAAATTGTTTAATATGACCTGTGAATAAGTAAATATTTTTTTTTCATTTTTTTATTCCTTAATTCTTTTGCCTTATTTTCTCTGGCTATACTTTCTAGTATAATAAGAACAGCAGTAAGAGCAGATAATCTTGCTTTTTTATGAATGTTATGGATGATATACTCAGACTGTCAGCATTAAGAATAATGATGAGAATAGATTATTTTTTTCATAAATTTGTCAGATGGAGGATGATTTCTTCCATTTTTAATTTCTTCAGGGTTTTGGTGTGTGTGTGTGTGTGTGTGTGTGTGTGTGTGTGTGTGTGTTTATGTGCACATGTGTGTGTGTCTGAACATGACCATGTGATGGATTTCTTCACATGCTTTTTCTTCATCTATTTAGATCATTGTGGTTTAGATATGATTTGTCCCCCTAAGTCCATGTGTGAGATAATAAAATAAAGTTCAGAGATGAAAGAATTGGGTTGTGAGATTCTTAATTAGGGTGTTAATCCATCTAAGTGGATTAAGTGGGTTGTAATTGTAAGCAGGTGGTGTAGCTACAGCTGATGAGTTGTTGGGGGCATATTTTGTTCCTTGTGATCTGAGCTTAGACTCTCACTTTCTCTGCTTCCTTGTTGCCATATCCTGAGTTGCTTTCCTCTGCCCTTCGCCCTTGATATTCTGCCTCAATTGGGCCCAAAGTTATGGAGTCCACCATCTATGGACTGAAACCCCTGAACCATGAGCCCTAAATAAACTCTCCCTCTGCTGAAATTATTATTGTTATGTTTATTGTTTTTTTGTTTGTTTTTGCCACAGTGGTAGAAAAGCTGACTGAAACAATTATGAGATCTATTTTAATTGTTCTGAATAATTGGTGACAACTTTGGCTTGAATGTTAAATCAGACTTGCATAACTTCAAACATCGAACATCCTACAATATTTTTTTTTTGAGACAGATTCTTGCTGAGATGCTTAGACCCTCCCCCAGTTGCTGAGGCTGACCTTTTTTGATTCTCCTGCCTCAGCACTTGAGTCACTGGGATTATAGGCACATGCCACTGTGCCCACCTGACACTATTCCTGCATATTTTTGCCAAGTCCACTTGATTGTGATGTTTTAGCATTCTAATGCTTTGATCTATTTAATTGGCTATTAATTTGTTAAGATTTGTGTTCATATTAATGAAGGATATTGTTGTTCTTCCAAGCCCAGCCAAAAGTTAATTGTTAAATAGTTCTAGGACAACACAGATTTTATGGCTAATTTTTATAAATAAAATTTACACATTCATATAAAAGTAATAAAAAATTATACAAAATATATGTACATATATGTAATTTTAACTCTTTATTTTAACCTATGTGTGTCCTTATATTTAAACTTGTTTCTTTTTGAGAACTATAATTACACAATATTTTTTCACTCAGTTTTGTAATTTTGGCTTTTTACTTATAATTTAGAACATTTAAATTAATGTTGTGTTTAAGTAATCAACTTACTATCTTTTTTAGCTAGTCTATCTATCCCTTGATTATGTTTTCTTGAGAAAGTAAGGATTAATTTTATATCTAACTCTTGAAGGTTCTAACTCTTTCTGATTTCTTAGTAAATCATTCATGTTTTTCATGTAGCCAAATACACTATCATAAAAATATTGGCAAATTATTCTTTTGAAAAATTTAAAAGGACCCTTACTTCTGTGTCTGCTTATTTTTGTTAAGGTATAATTTATACATAAAATGATAAACATATTTACTGTATATATCCTGGTAAGATTGATTCAATATTCAAATAT